>NC_072036.1:13717500-13985000 GCF_027791375.1 Indicator indicator
GTCCCCGTCCTTGGAGGTGTTCAAGAAAGGTGTGACCATAGCACCTGGGGCCATGGTTTAGTGGCCTTGGTGATGTTGGGCTGATGGCCAGACTGGATGATCTTAGAGGTGTTTTCCAACCTTAATGACTCTGATTCTCTGACTCAATGATTCTATGAACGAAGACAAGGAGCTCATGCTCTGTTCCCATGGATGGCAGGGCAGGGATATGAATGGTGTGGGTGGCACTCATTGCACTGATGGAGCACAGGTCTGTCAGCATGCAGCAATGAAGCCATCACTTGATTCCAGGTGCAGGAAGCAACACAAGATTGATTTTCTTTCCTTAGAACTTTCCAAAATTCCCAGTTTTTGCAAAAAAATAATTCCAACATCTGTTGGGCAAAACAAGTTGGAAGGGGCAGAGGCTGCCCCACCTGGGCTCTCCTTGCTGGATGCCCCTGCAAAGGCAGTTCTGGGGGATGGGTTTGGCCAAGAGAAAGGAGCCCGGCTGCTGTCCCTGCCCTGCAGGTAAGGCTCTGCTGTGGCGGCAGCAGATGATTTGTTCTTTTCTCTTGTCGCCGGCTCCCAACTAAAGAATGCATTGTGGGAAACCCGTCCTGACACATGACACTGTGCAGAGGAGGAGCACAGCGTGAGGCAGCATCAAGGGGCTGACTTGGCCTTGATGCACTCCTGCACAGCATGGGGCTGCAGCGCCGAGTGTCTCTCCCAACTGAAGCGCTGGTGCAATTTGCACAACTCTCATGAGAGCACACGGGGAGGCTGCTCTCAAAGCCCTCATGTAAACAGTGCTGGGGGAAGAAAGGGAGAGGAAAAGAACCTGCACCAGGCACGAGAAAAGCACAAAGGGAGATGGCTCAAAAGAGGCTGATCTAAGGAGGAGGGGAGCCGTGGGAGAAAGGGACAAATGAAATCCAAACCTGAGCGAGCAGGGTGGGAAGGGGCAGAAAATTAAACCCTAATAGGAGAGAGTGGGGTGAGAAGGGGCAAAAAATGAACCTGAAATCTGAGGGAGCAGAGTAGGAATGGGCAAAAAATGCTCCCCAAATCTGAGGAGCTGAGGGGAAGGCTGAGTAGTGCATCGTGTGGGCAGCAGCAGGCAGGAGCGGTGTGGGGAGACACTGGATGGCAATGCTCAGCCAGGGATCCGCTCCCTCGGCTCAGACGCGCTCCGAGGGCTCTGCACCTCAGATGCGCAGCCCTGAAACTTCTTCAAACCCTCCCAAGTTCAATTGAGAAGTTTGCATAAAGGGAGAGAGGGAGGGGAAGGGAAGGGAAGGAAGGGAGGGGGCTGGCAGTGCTCCTCGCTAGCCTGTCTCTGAGCAACGAGTCCTCCTGCAGCCGCTCTCCCTTGCTGCTGCTGCTTATCATAAAATGCCATTTTGAGCATCAAATTTACATTTCAAAAAATGCTGCATCGCTGCTCCAAAATTAATTATTCATCTTTCATCAGCCCCTTCCACACATACAGCTCTAACTTTGATTCTGCTACCCGTTCGGGGGAGGGTTGGGAGCGCGGAGGTGGGGGAAGAGAAGATCCTTTAATCTTGTGTCACTGTTCTGTGGGGTTCTCCTCTCGAGTGCTGCTACTTCCAGCCCTGCCTCTCCCCTAAGTGCTCTGGAGGTACTGCTTCTACTCTTCCCCTCAGTAAGGAAGTTTCTGAGACTTTGGAGAGCAGGAAAGTGTCACCCTGTGGGATGCAGTGCAAGGAAGTGGCTGCTCCTCTCGTTTGATCTAGTGCTGGAGCCTCGGCCATGGAATCACAGAATCATTAACAGAATTGTTTGGGTTGGAAAAGGCCTCTGAGCTCATCCAGTCCAACCAGCAACCCACCTCCACCATGACCACTATACCATGGTCCCAGGTGCCATGGCCACACCTTTCTGGAACCCCTCCAGGGATGGGGACTCCACCACCTCCCTGAGCAGCCTGTGCAGCAAAGAAATTTTTCCTCATCTCCAGCCCAACCCTCCCCAGGCACAATTTCAGGCCATTTCCTCTCCTATCACCTGATATCTGGGAGAAGAGACCAAGCCCCAGCTGGCTCCAGCCTGGCTTCAGGGAGCTATAGAGAACAATGAGGTCTCCCCTCAGCCTCCTCTTCTCCGGACTGAACAACCCCAGGTCCCTGGGCTGCTCCTCAGGTCAGTTTGTTCAGTTCACAGCAAAAGCAGATGTGCTTCTGCGCCTTCCTGGATTCCTTTCTCTTCCAAATGCTTCCCAACTACACAGAATATTTCCCAGTTCATTATAATTTCCCCATGAAGCACCACAAGTAGATTTTTAAGGGCTCTGGAAAGTGATCCTAAAGGAATGATTGGACTTTTTTTTCCTTTAAATGAAATGATAGAAATTTCCTTTCCTGAACTGAAAGACAGGTTTCTGATGGATCTTACTCTTCCATTAAGGAATCTCAATTGATTTAATCGCTCTTGAATTAAATAACACAAACTCTGCTCCTGGTTTAACTGTAATCAGAGTTAAACAAAATAAAGAGGCAGGACTGGTCCCTGAGTCACTGATTCAAGTCCTTTGCCACCAGCTTGGATGTTGTGTTTCCCCTTTCATTAACTCATCAGCCTCTGACTACCAGGAGGTCTTAGCTAGGCTTGATGGCTTTCACACCCAGATGAAAGTCACTCCAGGCAGTTCCAAGACAATGGCAGGATAAAATCCAAGTATCCCTGGGCTCAATCACTTGCTCTGTTATAAGACCAAAACCCTTAACATGTCTAAAATGATGCTGAAGGTGGATCATGCTTGTAGGCTACAGAGGAGAAGAAAATTGTATTTTCTCTTTCCGATTGACTGGAATTCTCATGGGAAGGCAGTGACCAAGATAAAAGCTCAGCAAAGACAAATAAAGCAAGAACTCCACCTCTTCCTCCAAGATGTGAGAACAGTGCTGGCTGGGGAGGGCTTTGTTTTGCTCCTGCTCTCTCCACAACACAGAGAATGTTAATGAAGGATGCTGCTAACTGGGACATAATCCTGTCTGTGAGGAATCAGGGGAAATTTAGATCAGGGACTATCTCAGATAATGAGAGGCAACTGGGAGTTTTGGGAAGAGCTGAGAAATTGGCATCTGGAAGTAATAATTACAGATTTTGCTGCATTTACTGGGACAGGCTACAGAAGGAACCTCTTTGGTGTTAGCTGTGAACCTTGGCAGGAAAGGAATTAGGATACCTGGTGCTAAAATCTCCTCAAATCCCTCAGAGCCGTAGTGAAGCTCTAATGCCCTGCCTGGCAGGCTGGAGTTTGCTGAGCTGATACAAATCATATTTCCAGGAGAATGTGTACATTGTACTCCCAGATGTCAGCCAGATGAGACAAGGAGATTTTGGCTCACAAGCTTCTTTTCTCCTTCCCCCTTTCGCTTAAGAAGAAAAGAATTGCTTGTGAGCTGTTTACAGAGATGGCAGCAGGGTGTCTACTATTTTAGCCACTAGCACAAACAACCTTGAACATCAGGATGGATTTTTTTCATCCCCCTTCATCCAGACCAGTAAGCAGTCATCAATTACAGGCCCACACATGAAACACAAATTTAGCACTGCGGAAATGAAAACTAAAGCAATTTGTACCTTTGCTGTTCTGAAGGGATTCATCCCTGCTCTGTTTACTACAAAACATTTCCTCTCTTGAAGGCAAAGTTATATCAATGTCACCCACCTTAAGCTGAATCACAGCAAGAAGATGATATCCTGGCATGCCTGGCATCAGCTGCTCATTACTGAGCTGGCTCGTGAGTGTCTGTTAGCAAACAATGCTCCAGCACTTGTTAGCTTGCACTCAGGATTGACTTATTCAGGTTGCTGACAGCAAATTTAAGAGTAAAAAATAACAACAGAAAGTATTTTTGAAAACTTAACTTTAAATTAATGTCCAGTAAAGGAACTGACCTGAGGAGCAGCCCAGGGACCTGGGGTTGTTCACTCTGGAGAAGAGGAGGCTGAGGAGAGACCTTATTGCTCTCTGCAGCTCCCTGAAAGCGGATTGGAGCCAGCTGGGGTTGATCTCTTCTCCCACGTATCAGGTGATAGATTGAGAGGAAATGTCCTGAAATTGTGCTTGGGGAGGGTTAGATCAGAGACAAAGAAAAATTTCTTTGCTGCAAGAGTGGTCAGGGATTGGCATAGGCTGCCCAGGGATGTGGTGGAGTCCCCATCCCTGGAGATGTTCAAGAAACCTGTGGCCATGGCACTTGGGGCCATGGTGGTGCTGGGACTTGGTGGCCTTGATGACCTTGATTGGACTTGATGACCTTAGAGGTCTCTCCCAACCTTAATGGACCATGCCCCCAATCCACAGTGACACACTCCCTGTGGTCACCCTCCCTGCTAAGGCAGCACAGCAGCACTAACTCTGTGATGGGCTGGCATGGAGCTATCCCCCTCATTTTCCTTCAATGTGAGGCCAGAACTGGAACCCAAAGCCTGCTGGGCTCTTCGGCATGGGTATGTTTGGATGGGGAAGCCAGGCCCCCTGCCTCAGTGCTGGGGTGTTTGCCTGAACCTGCTGTTCCTGTTTTGGAGCATATGTGTGACTGAACTGCAGTACTTTTGGAGATAATTCTGCCTGTCCTGCTCTGAAGGATTTGTATTCTCAAGTAGAACATGCACAAGAATAAAGATTTTGATTGCAGCTTTAATATCAAAGTAATATGTTTCAATTGACTAGGCAGGCCACTAACAATTTAGATAAAGGGATGCAATATAACAATTAATGAGCTATACACAAATTCCTCCTGTTCATTAACCCTTCAGAGCCTGCCTAGCTGCACCAGCCCAGGGTTTCCCTTCGTGTTGTCAGCTCTCTAAAAGGTGGCAGAGTTCTCAAAGCATGCTGCTGGGAGGTCGGTAAGTGATGTGCACAGACATGATGCAGCAGTGCGTGCACAGCCCTGGTCAAGGGCCCAGGAGAGGAATTTACTGGAATTCCTACAGGGGGGAATTTCAGTTCATAGCCACTCTAACATCATCTCTCTCAAGCAGAGCTGGGTTTGCAAGAGGCAGCCTGGGGCAAAACTCTACTTGAAAGAGCAGCAGGATAGGAAAGCTTTCAGGGAAAGGGTTACCCATCCCCTACTGCCAGCTTCAGCCCCAGCAGAGATGAAAACAACCCAAGACCTGCCCTGCTCCTGCACAGCACAGCCAACAGCTCATGCTGCTGCCATGGGGGCTGCAGCATCTGGAGAGGCCCAGGTCCAGCATGCACCATTCCATGACAGCCATCCCTTCCCAGACGCAGCTCTTCCTTCTTGGCCTGCTTGGAAATGGCCTCAAGCTGCACTAGGGAAAGTTTAGGTTGGAGATGAGGAAACATTTCTTTGCTTCAAGAGTGGTCAGGGATTGGCACAGGCTGCCCAGGAAGGAAGTAGAGTCTCCTCTGGAGACTTTCAAGCCCCATCTGGATGTGTTCTTGTGTGACCTGCCCGGGGTGACCCTGCTTTAGCAGGGCTGTCGGTCTGGGGGATCTCCAGAGGTCCCTTCCAACCTCTACCATTCTGTGAAACCAATTCAAGGTGGACAGCAACAATATTCAAGGTAGACACAGGCATGAGCAGACAGAAAAGGAGAGAGACCAAAAGCAAGGCATCATGTCAGGGCTGCAGTTCTTGACTGCTCTGGAAAAAGGAGTTCAGAAAAAGATCCTACTCTGCATTTTTTCCCCTGGTGCATCAAAGCTAAAAATCAAATCAATACCATCTTGGTATTGGAGGGTGGTGACAGCATGTGGACATCAGTGCTGTAATTAAAAAGCCATTCAGCTCAGTTGGTACCATGTAATTTTAGCTGCAGCCACTGCCTGTTTCCAAGCAATCTATTTACCCCCAAATGTCCTCAGGCGTGGACTGAGGAGTGTGAAGTGATGGAGTTTTAGTTATCCTCATATATAACAAATTTCAGTTCTACTTCCTGCTGTAAAAAAATGTGATAATAATGATTCACTGAAGTCTCTGTGCTAACTGGCACCAGGGACAGGAGAGCAGAAAGAAACTTTCTCTGCTTTACTGCTCCCCTTTGGTCTCATTTTGTGTGGGGCTTCTGCCCTGAGCCTGCACCAGCCCCTGCTGCCCTGGTCTAGGGTTCATGCTGGGCACTGCCTTGGGAAGTGGTGCTATGAGACTCCCTCCATCCCAGCAGGGACCATCAGAGGAATGCCCCTCGTTGCTCAAAGACTGGCAGAGCTTTGGCTTTAGATCCTGCTCACAGAAAAAGCTCAGGGCCACTCATTACAGGAGAAGCTAAATTAATGGCAAGCAAAGTTGAGCAAAATGCACACAGCATTTAACTTCCTAAGCTGAAACTATCAACCAATTACACCCAGCAGGGAGGCTCAATTAAATATTAAACTTATTTAGAGAGGAGAAAACTGAGGCAAAAAATCCAAAGGCTACTTGTAAGGATGGTACCTCAGGACTGCTCTGTAATTGGCATCTCCTTTGGGTTCATTTCTTTCTTTCTCCAGGGCTGCCTGCCCACCAGCAACCTTGGCACAGCTGTAAATCAGCTGATGTTCTGCTGCACCTTAGGAAACCTACTGAGCTGGACCTGCCAGCAGTGCTGCAGGGGTGCCTGCATCCCAGCCCCAGCCATCTCCCCAGCCCCAGCCATCTCCCCAGCCCCCTGCACTCACTGCACATCTTCTTGCTCCTCCCACCCTAATGGCTGGCTCCTGGGGTCATTCCTTCCTCCCCACTGTATCTCCCCACCATGGATTTGTCTTCACAAAGTCATAGAATGCCAGGCTGGAAGGGACCCCAGGACCATCTGCTCCAACCTTTCTAGGTGGTGGTTCAGTTGGAACGAGCTGGCCCAGCAGTGTAGGGAACTCCAGAACCGCTGGGAGATGATCCCAATGTCCAGCTGTGCTCATGGGGAAACATTTCCTTCTGGAGTCCAATGGGAATCTCCCCAGCAGTGACTTGGCCCCATCACCTCTTGTCCTTGCCATGGGACTCCTTGTGAAAAGGCAGTCTCCATTCTCCTGGTAGCCACCCTTGATGCACTGACATCTTTTGGGGCACTCATCTCACTGTTCTTGCCACCAGATATCAAGGAGGAGGGGAACCCTGGAATGCTCTAAGTGGAGACAAACCCTTTTGCTGTGCTCTGAGCAGGGAACATGCATCAGCTTCCCTCTTGTCTCTCTTCACGTGTGTTCAAGGCACAAACCTGTCTGCACTTTGTGTATTTTTAGCTTTTTAGAAGATTCTACCTGCACTGACATGCCGTTGCTCTCTTTTTGTCCCTGCTGAACACAGTGGCAGCCACATTAACTGATGCAGGATTTATGTTCCTGGTATGTTTCCTCAGCAATTCATTAAGGTGTCCAGGCTCAATGCCATGAAATCCACACAGAGACTACAGAAGGTCTCCTAGAGCCCTGCAGGAGCCCCAGGTGAGGGCCAGGAAGAGCTCCTCCCCCGCAGTGACCACTGCCCCCCTCGTTAACCACCCTGCCTGTCTACGCAGAGTGAAGAGTGCAATGTGCTCCTCTCTCCTCCTATGCACAACCTCCAGCTGAACAAGCTGTCAAGTGGGAAAAGGAGTAGGAGGTGACCAGCTTTCCCTTCCTCCTCTCAACTCGTGTGCAAACCAGCACACAGCAGCTAGCAGGGAGAGCAGATATTTTTTCAGTAGCCTGCAGGATAAACATCCCTCCCCCATCTACCCGTCTATCTCCCTGCTGCTCTCAGAGTGCTCACCACATGTAGCAAGAGCTCCCAGGAAAGCCTGGGGAGCAGAACTCAGCCTGGTTCTTCCACAACAGGTAGAGAAATGCTTCCTTTGTCCAGAAAGAGGGACAAAAAGGTCCTTTTATCAGTGCAGGATATCTCGAGACAGATCCCAAGGTATCAAAGACCTAACCTACAGACTCATGATGCTCTGAAGATGTAACAGGGCTTCCACACTGTGCTTATGCTGCTCCCCACACATCCCAGCTGGCCACTGCTGGGGACAGTCCACTCACTTAGCTGGCTTTTTGGTCTGACCTGGTGCTGGATGTTTTCCTGGTATCTTAAATGACTCCCAGACTACCAAAACACCTTAGGGTTCGTGAGCCTTGCAGCGTGGTGAAGAGAAACCCCAACCTGCTGACAGTCCAAAGCCTGGTGCCCAGGATGTGCCCAGGACACAGCCAGGACTGTTTTCTGGCCAGCTGGCTGGGGACAGCTTGAGTTCAGACACACACAAACTGCCTGATGGGAATGGTCTCTGGGCTGACCTAACATCTGTACCATGGCCAGGAATTGCCTGGGACAGTGAGAGTTGGCCTGGGTCAAAACTCTGCCAAGGACCCTTCTAGCAATGGAATGGTTCAGACAAATATGGCTGAGTGCCAGAGGATTTTCATCTGAGTTATTTCATTTACTTGGGTAGCATTGGCCTTTGGGAATCCAAGAGTCCAAGCTCATTGATAGCCTCCTATACATCACCTGCTCTTATTAGCAAGAGTAATAGCACTTTCCTGATAGCAGCTCAGATCTGCAGTCCAGCAGCTCTGGAGCAGCAGTCAGGGATGACAAGCTTCCAGGTGGGCTGGCTGAGCACCTGCCTGTGCTACAGGGCACCAGGCTGCTTCTGTTCCAGGATAACATTATCAAGAGCTCCAGCATGAGGCTCCCCAGGTCCTGCGTCTGCTGCCAGTCGCTCTCTGTCTGAGGCACTCTGTTACCACAGTCCCTGCCAGCTGGATGGGCCTGAAAGCACCAAATGTGACTGTTCATAGAAAGAAATTGGTCAGCAGCCATCACAGCTCTGGCCTCTTCCTCCTCTAGACTTTGGTTCAGATCATGGGCATCCAGATGTTTGCAGTGACCTGTTTGTGGCTGGCACCACAGAGACCTTTCCTCCAGGGAGCTGCAGAGAGCAGAGGGATGCTGGGATGAACTGGGGCTGCCAGAAGACCTGAATGTTTTGACACTAAAACTCCTTTGGCTTCAGGACTGCTGTCCAAGAGCACCAATACCAACATGTCCTGCAGAATCCAACATGGTGCAACACCTGTGGCCAGGGTGGTTTCTGGTGATGTTCCCAGACCCTCTGACCAAGCAGTGCTTGTGGGTCTCAGACCATGGTGGGGAGCTGGGGGCCCCCAGGGCAGGCTCAGTGTGCCCTCAGGGTGTGGGTCTCACCTGGAGAACCCCCCCTCCCCCATCAGGTGTAACCATGCTCACTTCTGTGTTTCAGTCTGATGCAGCTCTCACAGAGCTCTGGAGACTTTCAAGCCCCATCTGGATGTGTTCCTGTGTGATCTGTGCTCTGGCAGGGGGTTGAACTTGATGATCTTCGAAGGTCCCTTCCAGCCCCTAACATCCTGTGATCCTATGATAAGGTGGGAACCTTTCCAGTTGACTTCAGGGCAGTAGGATCAGGCAGGCTCATCCCCAGGAGTGCATGAGCAGAGGGTATTCAGGTCCTGGTGAGAGCTCAGAAAATCAGTGGATCTCCTTTTCTTTTCTTTTTTTTCTTATCTAACTGATCCAGGTTAGGAGTGTGCCCTGCTCTTGGCATGCTTGCATCCCTCTGCTGGCTTTGGCTGAGCAGGGGCAGCCTGGAGCTCATCAGCAGCTGCCAGGCTCTCCTCTGATGTAGCAGAGTTGCATAATGTCATGAGATCTGCTCTGCTCTCCTGCCTCACCCCACTGGGGATCTCTCATGATAAAAAACAGTAAAAGGCTCTTGATTTATTTTGCTGACTGGAACATTTCATTATATTGATTCAGCTCATGAGAGCCCCACAAGGAAATGGAAAATAGCCCATTATTTTTAATTTCCAATTGGAAAAGTTACAACACGGTTCTATTTATGATGTGCAGGGTTTCTTTTTTATCTAAATCATCAAACCCAGCACTTATTTTTAGAACAGTCTATTCCCATCGTTAAGCAAATGACTAAGGCTTGAACTTGTGGCTCTCTCTATTGCAGGCTGCTGAGGTTCCAAGGGATTCCTGTGCATTTTGCAGGGAGCTGGTGAGGAGGTGAAGCTGCCAAATATCCTGAATTTCTCTATTTTGGGAAAAATGGTGGGCCAGGATCATCTTATAGAATGTATTCACGGGTTAAATTGAACAATTTAACACTCTGCAGCTTAAGTAAAAAATTAATAGAAGGCAAATCTTTGAAGTGGTGGCATGTGTGTAAGCCTCTTGTTCCCTGCAGCCAGAAAAAAAAAGTCATCAAGGCTTCAGACAAGCAGCACTGAGCACTGGAACTCTCCATAAAAATATTCATGATGTAGAGCAATTACTTGGGTTTGATATGATTGAGAAGTTGCTAAAATATGTTTATTTTGCCTCTCTCTCTATAATATCATTTGAAGGATGTGCTCTGCGTGACTCCTGCCTCCTGGTAGGCTCCTGCTCTGTGGAGCAGCCCTGTGCACAGGTGGAGGAGGATGCTGGTGCAGGCTCAGCAGCAGGGTGGGCAACCAGGCATTCCTGGCATGTACTCAGATACTTCTGTGTTGTTCTTGCTTGAAGCACATGTTTAACATTTTACTTGACTTGAAAACTTAGTAAGGTAGATGGATTAAGAGAAAAAAAGGAAAAAAAAGGCAAAAAAAGCCAAAGGTTAAAAGGCTGAATAGGTTGGAGAACAAAGCATTGGGCACTTACAGTACTGCCTGCAAGGAGCCAGCCCTACACACCTCAAAAGGGTGAGGAATGAAACTCAAAACACACCCAGCCTGGGCAGCCCCAAAAACCTCATGGAACAAAGACATCTCAAACCTGCAGCTTGGGTTAAAGAGCTAAGACACTAATCCAGTACAAAAGGTTTCCTTCAGCCTGTTTCCCCTTTTGTATCTATGGATATACAATCAAAACTAATTTTTTTTTCAGCCCCTGATGTGAATCAGTGTTCTATACAAACCTGGGGGAGGGGGGGAAGTCCAGCAAGTTATTTCACTGACAAAAGTGGCCTTTATGCTGCTTCAAAAGTGGCCTTCACACTTTGCGAAGTTCCTTTAGAACAAGGTCTGTGAGGAATTTTGTGGAAGGCAGAGCTACTTTACAGTATTTTCCCTGCACTGACTCTTTAAACACTCTAAATCTGTGCTTTGTTAACTAAGCATTCAAATGGAGAGAAACCCAAAGAGCAGGTCAGCTTGCTGTCCCTAACGACAGCTTTCCTTCTCAACAGCCCAATGGCCTGGTCATACACCCTAACCTCCTGCCCTGGAAGATTTATTATCAGCTTTGCATAGGTCCTTGCTGCTTTGAACCAAATGGGGTTGCTCAACATGCCTGGAAAGTCAGTGCCGGCTCCGCTCCAGCTCCGGTGCTATCCATGCCGCAGAGCTAACTGCAGAGGTTTTGCTCTTGTTGGTGAGTTCAGAACCCACATCCTTGCTGCCCAGACTAAACTGTAGGCTCTTCAGGGAATGGGCCACCTTTTGCTCTTCACAGCTTTCAGCACACCGGGACTCTCAGCTGGGTTCTTTAGGTGCTGCCTTGATCCCAAAAAATAAAATACGGTGGCACCAAGGGGAGGGGAAGCAGCGGAACCTGCCTGCTGGGAAGGGTACTAAATAAAGGTGATTTAACTCACATGAGAAGAGTTGATTTAACCAGCAATTAGATCAGGAACAAGGTAAAAAATGGCAATCCCTCCATAAACATTTCCTACCCTTTTCAGAGAAGCAGTGCAAAGTCAACACATCACTCATCCCCACCCCAGCCTTGCTTTGATTTATTCCTTCTGAAACAGCAAAAAAAGGGAAAACCTTCCTGGTGTTTGCTGAAAAGGGATTTTGCAATACTTCTCCAGAGAGATCCATGCCTAGACTGAAGAAAACTGACACATATCTCCTTAACCAGTGAAAGGGCAAGCTTGCCAGAGCTTCCAGAAGCTAGAAAAGGATTAACTAAAAGTCCGCATGGGCCCAAACCTTCTGTTTCTTGTCTGCAGCTATGAAGTGTGTTGCTGTGAGCACAGAACTGCAGGACTATTCAGATGCAGGAAGGCAATACTCAATTTCTCCTCCCAAAGACAGTTTCTTTGTCAGAATTAGAGGAATTCTAAAGGGCTTTTCAGCGGCACAAAAAGCCTCTTGCCAGCAGTGATCATGGCTGAACAAAAAGCATGGCCAGTGGAGCAAGCCACTAGTGACTATAGCTTGCAGCCCAGGTACTGGGAGCAAACCCTGGCTGCAGGCTTTGATCTAAATACAGCCCAGTTAAGGTCTGACCGATTAGCTGCAGTCACAAAGTGGAGGTGGGCAAATTTCACATTATTTCTGGAAGACCTACAGGGAATGTTGACTCCACCGCTTCTGCGGGCAGTCTGTCCCAATCCCTGAGCACTCTTGCAGCAAAGAAACAAATGATGAGGAGAAGAGGGATCTGCCTGAAGCAGAGCTGGCTGTGAGGGGGTTAGATCGGGATCTAGACCTGAACTTTGGGACCTGGTAGCTGGTGGAAAAGAGTGGGGTGAGAATGCGGCTGAGGGCTGGCACC
Organism: Indicator indicator; assembly: GCF_027791375.1. Lineage (NCBI taxonomy): Eukaryota > Metazoa > Chordata > Aves > Piciformes > Indicatoridae > Indicator > Indicator indicator. Next base: position 13,729,974 of record NC_072036.1, read on the forward strand.
CTTCTGCCATGCCCACAGAATGGCTCAGGTCAGTGCTTGGCACTGAGGGCCACGTGCGACGCCTACACGCCGTGGAATCTGCTTGGGGTCACACAGCAGCTCCAGCTCACAATTTCTTCCATTTATCAGATCCTGTCACAGGCAGAACACGACTGGGAGGCAGCAGAGGTTTGGGGGCTGTGCCTGTTTATCTCCCTTTGCTGTGCAAAGGCTGGCGATGGCCCTACTGCTATCAAGATGTAATGCAGCTGATTAAATGACAAACGACAGCCTGCACCAATTCCCATCAGAGAGGCTCAGCTCTGCGAGTCCACACACCCATGGGCTGGTGCCCCTCTTGCCCATTCCTCATAACATTCAACCCAGTAATTATCAGCAAAGGTTTGGGAGCAGGCTGGAGGCAGTCACGCATTTCACTGTCAATCAAGGGCTTTATTTTGGGGGGGCAATGTTTATGTGATATCAGGGGTCAGAGCTTTTTAACCCTACTTCCCCTGGTGAACTATTACGATCCTCTGCCGGGTCTGGCTGGGGAAGGAGCACATCCTATTATGCTGCCATCAATTCTGTGTCTTGTAGCATCACTTCACAGCTCACAGATAGGATATCATTAAAGCTGGGACTCTGCAGCATGCTGAACACTTTGTTTATTTCAATAAGACCTGAAAGATCTTGGGACTGGCCTTCAGGTGTGGTGAGAGCTGTCAAGCACAACCCCAGCAGTTTCTGTGCACTAACAAACAGGGTTTAGCATTTAACCACAGTGTGAGGCTCCACAAAACATGACTTGCTCATAACTAGCCTGGAAAAAGGAGGTTATGCTTTGCAAGTGGTTGTCTTTCATCCTTTTTTTTTCACTCAGAACACAAACACATTTTGTTGAAAATGGAAAAGGTTTCATTTTTAAAGCAATAGTTTAAATTTTCTATTATGACAGGGGAGGACTTTTTGTGGGGAAAAAAAAAAAAGAAGTAATGTTTGTTCACTGAAAAAAGGCATTTTAGTGGAAAAGTCTTGGCAGAGCTGTTTCTTTACAACTCTCTAAGCCCTGCACATGCACCCCATGAGAACTTTAGAAGTCCTGGGTAACCTCTACAAGTTGATAAGGTGAGAAATGCACCACGATGAGAGTGGCACCTCAGCTATTCTGGTTTTATAGTGGCACTTATGCTCCTTTCATAATAATAATGATAATAAACCCTTTTCTTCTTCTCTCTCTTTTTTTTCCCCCTCTCCAGTCACAGTATGATGAGAACACAAAGTACTCCTCAGCACAGACTTGGCAAAACTTTGGAAGCAGAGTTGAGAAAGGGAAACAGATAAAACCTGACAGAAGTGGTGCAGATCTTAATAGAGATGTGACAAATGGAAACCACCAAAGTATTCTGACCTATGAAAAGGGCCTTTTGGGACAAAATCCACAGAGATAGGTACAGGGCAGAGTGGATTTTCAGTGTGACTCTGCAGAGGCAGGAGGGCACTGACATAGTCCTAGAGCTGCCTTTAATAAGTGGGGGCTGGGCAGCCTATGGGAGTGACACGGAGCTGCTTGCTTCCAGGTCACTGCTTGGAATCTGGCTCTGGCTGGTGCCAGCTGAGAGCCATAACTCTTTGATGACTGCTTGGTGGCCTTAAAAACTTCTGCCTTGGTTGAGTTCAGCATCAGTGGGTGTTAGCTGCTCTTGTGGTGGGCACGGGGACGCTGAGGCTGGGCATGGTGGTCCATGTGGAATGGGGTTGTGTGAACAGCACATGCCCATAACTCAGGGTATCAACAGCTCTGCTGGTGCAGCCACAAAGCAGCTCCTGCAGGAGATCAGTCTTGAGGACACAGAGTACTTTATTCTGCACAGCTGCTCCTCAATATAATGCCTTAAATATTTTTATTAGGTGTGTTAACCCTAAAAGTGTTTTGCTTGATGAGTAGGTCAGTCTGATGCCACTTTAGATCTATCCTTCCTCCCCATGCAGCACCTGGGAGCCCCAAAGCAAACTCACCAAAACAACATCCCATTTTCTAGCTGTTTATTTATTTGCCACACTTCCTCTCTATCGGAGTGCACAGAGCATCATATTTAAAACATGACCTGAGAAACTCAAACCCACGTCCCTCTCTCCCCCAGCACATACAGCTGCCAGAGGAAAGGGGACAGGCAGTAAACTGCATGTCACTATCAGCCATTGATAGCCAGTGATTTGTTCTGAATCCAAAGGCTAAACCAAACCTCATGCTGCTGTATGTCAGATGCAATTGGTCCAAAGTCAAAGTTTTACAGCTCAGACAGGGTGCACTTTATCCTTCAGGCTGCTACTTAAGATAGCCATGACCCTGAGGAGAACCAGTCAACAAAACAGACAGACAAGAGGATGTGATTTGTATGCATCCCTGAGCCTGCTCAAATCACCTCTGACCTGCAGGTCAGGCTGCAAATGACAGCAGAGTGCATGCACCTGATCAGACAGCACATTCTCATTAGAAAGCCTGGGAAAAGGGGGCAGCTACACTGTGTTTACTCATAGACCAAATGCAATCTACCCAGGAAATGAGAAGAAAAAAAGATCAATTTAGCTCAACAGAAGGATGTGAGTGACATGTAAGCATGTTATGAAATTCCAAATCAAACTGCTTGTTCCTATAAACCCAGATGGGAGCCCTCTGCCCAGCTGAGGTACCAAGGGAACAGGCTAGCAGTGAGACATGGGCATTTATTTCCAGCAGAATGCCATGCCAGCAGTCTTTGCTGGGGCACATAACCTCTGCTCTGCTAGCCTGAGCTCCATAGTCAAAGGCATTCGTGGGCTCCATGTGCTGCTGCTGCTGGCTGAGCATCAGTGCAGTTTGCTGGTTTGCCTGCCATGGAGTTACCATTGCAGCATGGAAGCTGATCCAGTGAGCAAGGTTGGGTGTACCCAGCAGAGGGGCAGTGCCCTGGAGATCCAGGCTGCCCTCAACTTGGGTATTTGGACTAGGAGCTTGTCAAGTGTTACCACTCCTGTCAGCTTCCCCAGGCACGAGACTGAGTGCTGCAGTGCTGCCACAACCCACCTGTGCTGAGCAGGCCTGGAAACTGAGCACAGCACAGAGCTGAAATCCCTCCAGGCAAGTTCAGTTGGAGTCCTTCTGGAGCTAACTCATCTCCAGCACACAGCAGAAGCACACTGCTGATCTGCTTCTTGGAGTGCCCTGGCAAGCTGCTGGTGAGGAGGTCAGCATCACACCCTGCAGTGTTCTGAGAACAAAGCAGAATGGTTTTATCCAGCCATGAATGATGCTCCCTGCTAGACTCAGGCTTCTGCCACTGATGTGAGATGGGAAATGAGGCTGCAGCAGGTTTTAAGCCCAGTCCTCAGCTTGGCCTGAGTTGGGACTCGGTGTGTGAAGGTTTGTTATTTCCACAGCAGCCCCACATCTTTACAATGCTCAGATTAGTATTTTCCTCCAGTGATGCCCATGTCAGCAGGAAGGAAAGGAATCCTACACACTTGGCTTGTTTCAAGAGATATCATTCCTGGGAATTAACTAAGTGCACTTTTGAAAGCAATCAGTAGAAGGTATCTGGTGACAGACACCTTCTGGTGAGGAGCCATCCTTGCTTTGCACATAGGTGTCAGACCATCACATGTACTACTTTAATGCTGTTTTGATGCCTACCAGACAAACACTGGGGCCCAGGAATTGATTTCCTCTTGGTTGTAATGTGCTTCAGCATCCCCAGCTGGGGAAGGAAGGCAGAGAATGCCTCTGACAGAGCTTCCCTGTACAGAAGAAGGAAGAAGTGTCCCTGTGAGTGCCACGAACTGGGTCACAGCAGTCTGGATTCCTAGCAAAATCCTTTCCAGAGTGCTGGCCACAGTTCTGGGGGGGAGAATAAAAATAGACTTTGTTGCTGGAATAAACTAAGAGTGGAGTAGGAAGAGAACAGCTGTGCTGAGTCAGACCAAAGGTCCAGGATTCCGCTCCTGTCCCTGACAATGTCTAGCAATAGCTGCTTAGGGGAAGACTGTGAGGGGAACAGCACGGCGTGACCCTTCCCATGGCAGAGTCTCTCCACTTTCAGCTAGTTGTAACTTAGGAATTTCCTGACACAGATGTGGCATCCACTGGACTTTTCTTCCCTGGCTTTGTGTAGCTGCTTTTTGAGCTGATTTGGCTTAGGGAGGGTTTAGGTGGTACAAGGAGCCTCAGTATGCCATGTGTGAAGGAGCAGTTTTGTATGCCTTAAACCTCTGTTGGGTAATTTCACTCACTCACTCACTCACTCACTCACTCACTCACTCACTCACTCACTCACTCATTCACTCACTCAGACGTTGGAATAGTCTCCCAAGAGGAGTGGTGAATTCCCTTACTATTTTTATTACTTATAAAGGTTGGACCAGCTGATCCTCGGGGTCCCTTCCAACCTGGCCTTCTGAGATTCTGTGAAACTCTAACTACTTAATCCCATCTATGAGCCCTGCTGCTGGCATAGCAGCTGGTTTATGGAGGGTTAAGCCAAGCAGCTCAGTAGCTGTTCTCTCCACCTTTCAGCAGTGGCTACAAGCAGGGTGCTTTCTGGTTTTGTGAAGCACTGAGCTCTCCAGATTTGCCAGACAAACCCATCAGTTCATATGTAAATAAAATATATCATATCCTAGAGGAAAAGAGCAGCTGATCAACAGGATGCAGGGCTGTGGGTCTTTATGAGCAAGAGAGGGAAGATTTTCTTTGTGTCACTACAAAATGTTGCTCTGTCCCTGAAAGGAAGGAGACAGAAGGCTGGCTCCGTGCAAGAGCCTGCCTGCATGTGACTGCCCCAGCAGGAGAAGGGCTGCCTCTCTTTCCCGGGCTCCTTCTGTTGCAGGACACAGATCCTAAGTGCTCGCTGGATGCCTCTGCCTGATTTTTTTGGGGGTGTTCAGGCCGTGTGAGATATTTAAAATAAGAAGGGGAAGGAGCAGATCAACAACGTGAAGCACGGGCTGATCCTCTTGAACTTCATTGCCCTGCTGCAGAGGGAGCACAGCAGATCCATGTGCATTTTGCTCCCTTTTAGGTTACAAGCTGACAACAGCTCAACCCTTTCCCTTTTTCCTTTCCAACTGCAGTCCTAACTTAAAATTATCTTGTCCCTTCTGAAATGTACTTTTTCAGGATGAGTGAGCCTGGAATGGCTTGAGAGAAAAAAAAAAATACAATCCTTCCAAGTTGGACTGCATCTCATCAGTGTTTTTCCCCTTAGGATTTTATGGGATGTTTCCTCACTTTATGACAGTTCACATCCCAGCGTCAGTGCTGAGCATCTCTGTAAGTGAGGCAATGCACTGTGAAATGTCAGGCAAACGGTAAAATCAATAATCTGCAAGTTACCAAAGAGAAACGAAGTTCAGGGATGTCAGCAGCCCTTGGGTCAAAGGCAGATGGGCCAGGATGATGATACCCAAATGCTTTGGGGTTGTTTTTGTCTAAGTTTCATACCCAGGCAGACCTAAACGTGGCCCTTCTCTGAGCAGCGAGGAGCATCTTTACACCCACTTCTTCCTCCTTCTATTCTTCCAGCTGAGATGGTGAGATTGAAGAATTGCTTCTTTGGTATCATCTTGGCATACCCTGGGTGTGTGTTCTGTAACAAAGTTAACTTGGTGCTCTTAATGAGCACAGAAACAAACCTCCCAACCAACCATGCCACGGATCAAGTGATCTATTTGTTTTGCACACAGATCTGACTGTGCAATCGAAAACTCAGGCTTGAGATTTGGCTTGAGCTAAAAAAACATGGGGAGAAAAGGTTTTAGCCATTCCCCCCCAAACATGCATAGAAGTGTTCTCTGCAAGTCTGAAAGTGGAAAATGTCAGGGTAAGCATATTTTTGTATTTCCCCCCCAAGGAATCAAGCATTTGAAATTAAATTTGATTTTTTTCAAGTATTAGCACTGAAAGAGTTGGAGCACAATTGTTCAGTTTTAACTTCCCACTGCTTATTGGAAAACCAGAATTTTTTAATGGCAGCTTCCTCCTCTGACCGTTTGCCCTGAGCCATCATAGCTACTTTTCAGCAAGTCTTGTTCCTCAGATGGCTGTGTCCAGGGAATCAATGCTATGGGAGCTTTAAACTTTAAAATATATGAAGGGAAACATCCTTAACAGTGGGATTAAAACAAGTCACAGAACAAGTAATTGATGTTTTGACTGAGTCTATTTGTGTGCAGGCTTTTTAAAGGTACCATTGGAGAGCTTGGAGGATGAGTGCAGGTCTTGATCTGCAGATCCAGTGCAGACTAAACCAAGGCAATGCTGGGAGCAAAGATGGGCATGGGTGCTGTCCTAAATCCACAACCAGACATTCCCTGGGGACAGGCAAGTGAAAGCATCCTGATACAGCCAGGAAGGCTAAAAGGTGAATGGCTGTGGCTAAAAGTGATCAAGATAATTGTTGCCAGTGCCTAGGCTGGGGACAACCAGCATCACCCCGGCTGGCAGCCTTCAGACAGCTGCCGCGGCCCGGCAAGTGGGTTTTGAACAGAGGAGGCTTGGGGCTTTCTGAGTCTCCCAGCTGCGGCAGGGCCGTTCCTGGGGGGCTGGCCCAGCCTGCTGGCAAGCACGACCCCCCCCCCGACATCAAACGGTCCCCTTTCCCTCACCCATTTCAGCGGCGGCTCCCTCCCCTCTCCCCGGGCGCCCTGGCCGCGCTCTGGGGAACCTCTCACTTTTTGTCCCCTCCCGACCTTTCTGGACCACATTCTACGTTTTTATTCAGGCCATCTGCTCGCCGGGGACGGGAAAAGGGCTGCCGCCGGCGCGGGCACCACAGACCCCTCCTGGCAGGGAGCTGCTCGGTGACATCCCCTCGCCAGGCAGCCCTGGTGCCGGCCGCCGCTGCCCGGACGCCTCTTTATCTCCGCTTAAATACGGGCGGCGAGGGGTAGGGGCTGCGCGGCGGCCTCCCCCTGCTCCCCGGAGTGGTATGGCCGCCTTGTTCCTGACAGAAATCTTTCTAAAGACCTGCTCAAGCCTCACTAAGCAGCTGTGAGTTAGGTCATTTTCCCAGGAGTTTTACATGTGGAAAACTGGGCATTAGGAAGGCCTCAGAAAAAAAAAAAAAAAAAAAAAAAAGGGACACCATCTGGCCCCAGTGGAAAAAAAAAAAGGATCATGACACTTTCTGTGGTACCAACAGGCCCTGATGAACCATAAAGGAATTCAGGCCTCGACTGTGATCTGATGGTGACTGGCCCAACAGTCCCCCCCGTGACAGCCCCCCCGCGTCGAGCCCCGCAGTTATCTCATAGCACAATGGACTTTTGTGCCGCGCTGTTTACCGGGGGCGTCGGCAAAGCCACTCGGAGCGCCGGGCTCGGCTTCAGCGCCCCTGCTCCGTGCTGCGCCCTGCGCCGTGCAGCACCACAGATAAGGACACAAAGGAGACGGCTTCGGCTCGTTTAGGGGCTGGGTTTTCTCTTTTTTGTTGTTGGGTGGTTGTTTTTTTTTTTTTTCATTTTCCCCCCCGTCGCCCCCCAGCTTTCAAACTCCCTCACATTTCCTTCACTGTCCAGAGGATAAAGAGGAAGGCTCTGTGGTGCACGCAAGACAGATTCCTTAGCCTGGAATTAAGGAACTCTCCCCTTTCCAAGTTAAGTCAGAATTAAGGGGAATCTGCACGACTGCCTTCTGAAAGTGAAATTTAATGAATGTGGATTAGGATTTGCATCTTGCACACAATGTTTGTGAGAAGCACAGTTTGTGACATCACTCTTTCCTCAATGGGACTTTGATTTGGTTTACTACCTCACTTATCTCCTCGTTTGGGGTTTGTTTTTCACATTACTATTTCCTCATTTTGATGTTGGGTTTATTTCTTTCCACATTTTGATTTTGAACTTGCTTCTCCCATCACTATTTCCTCGGTGTGGATTGATTTCTTTCCCCGTTGATTTTGATTTTGTTTGTCACCTCACCCTTTCCTCATTTTGCTCTGCTCTTGAATTGCTTTATTTCCTCGTTTTGATTTTGGAATAATTTCAGTTAAAAAAAAAAAGGTGTTTCACCATGAGCAATATTGGATTTATCCTGCTTTGTATTTTCTGGCTTGATTTCAATGTATGACTGTTTGTTACTGGATACAGGAAGTGTCTTAAATTAGTTTGGACACTGGGGTGCAAGCTGTGTACAAGCAGAAGTAGCCCCCCCTGCCCCCACCCCCTCCAGGATGCTGCCTTTTCCCTCTCGTTCCCCTTCCCCCCCCCCCCCCGCCCTCCCCACTCCCACCACAAGAGACAGCCTGGGAAAATAAACAGATCTTGAAGTCTGCCCTCAAGGTCACTGTGCTGACCTTGAAAGGGTGGGGGGTACAAAAATGCAGAGTCAAGGAACCTGCAGGGAAGGTGACCTGCTGCCTGCCCCCCAGCCCCCTGGCTTAACCCGGGGCTTGCTGGTGCTTCCACTCACCAGGCTTCCCTGACACCACTGGGGAGGATGACTTTGCTGCTGGCACCTCAAGCCATACATGGCTCCTGGGGTCAAACTCAACAACTTTGACCTGAGCAGAAAAGCAGCTGGAGGTTGATGTAGCTTGGGCAGCATGGACAGAAGGACACATGTGGCTCGTGGCTCCTTGATGGGGCTAAAATGGACTGCGCTGGGATGGAGGTTTGGGGAATGCTGTAACTCCCTGAGAAAGATCTCCTGTCGATTTCACTGGGGTGTGGCTGGGCTATGAGTGACTTTCATCTGGAATGGCAACAGATGGATGCCAGCCATGAATCTGGCTGATTGTCCTACCGGATTCGTGGTCATGTACCCTCCAAGAGGACATTTCTCGTGCCCAGCTTTGCTGCCCTCACCCTTTGGCACTGCAGCTGCTGCAGAACTTGAGTCTCCTGGGTGTGGAGGTGAGGACATACCCAGCCAGAGTTCTCTCGCTTCATGTGGGCTTCTTGTGGCAAGCCACAGAGGTGGCCCAGGGAGCCAGACCACCATTTAAACTCCTTCAGGGAAGGACAGACAAGGAATTGATGTGTTGGTTGCTGGCAATTCTGCTGGCAATCAACAGTTTTAACCAGGCTACTCATCCTCTCGTTTTCAGCATCTTTTTACTACCCCAGGAATTGTTTTACTCTCAATTTCAAGAAGACAAAGTGGAAAGAAGAAAACCTGTGGAGCAACCACATCCAAGTAAAACATCATGGAATTTCCACAGGAGGAGGCCTTTGCTTGCTGCTGGGCCAGGATGTGGTTTGAGGAGATGTGTGAGGACAAGTGATTTAAGGCCAGCTCTTAGAGGATGTGCTTTGTTCTGTTTTGGGGGCAACAGTCTTATTTCCTGTCGGCTGCTGTCTGTAGGTACAGCTCTTGCGGGCTCCCAGGAAGGAGGGGAGGAAGAGTTGATGCACACCAGCTTGATTGAGACGTGGCAGAAAGGAAGAGCTTGATTGCAAGGGAAGGGATTGCGTCTGCCTGTCTGTTTTGAAAGGTCTAAGACTGGGGTCTGTGGCAGCTCCTATCCACTTGCTGAAGTGTTTTCACAGTTATGCACACAGTTATTTAGCCCATTATGAGTCCCAGCCCTTCAGAGCTTGCCTCTAACCACTTAAGAAAACCTCCAACGACACTCTGAGCCAAGGAGGAGGGAGAGGAGCCCCTGACGTGGGTGTGCGGTGGCTACCAGCTGAGTGGAGTGCATGGAGAACCCCCTGCCAGCCCAGAGGGCTTTGGAGGCTACAAAGAGCTCCGGCTAAAACAAGGAGCAGGAGGAGGAGGCTGGGGCATCTTGGTGTGCACTCCCCTCTGCCACCACAAAAGATTTTTATCTAGTCCGCTGGCTACTGTTTCAAACGGGAGGAAAACTGGGCCGAGGACTTTATCATGCAAATAGTTAAATGATCTGCAATCTCCCCTCTCATTCAGGCAGCCCTGCTCGGCCGTAATGAAAAATGTCAGGAGCCTTTAATAAAAGAACAATCTGAAAACTTGATATATCACAAAACCATTAATTTTAGCTATTATCTGTTTGACACTTTTCAGAGTAACGATTTCGCTCTGTAACATGCTTCCCGAGGATTAAAATGATTTTTAAAGGATTAAAATGTTAATTAAAAATAGAATAGAAATATCAATGGCTGAGCAGAGCAACAGAAGTGTTTGTCTGTGCCGCGGTGTCACCGCGCTGCCTGCCCGCCTCCTGCCTCTTTAGGGTTCCGAGTTCCAGTTCATGAGGAGGTAAAGGACAGATCCAGGAGCAGTTCTGTTCTTTAAGTCTTCTACAATGCATCTGTTTACACTTCACAAAGGCAGCGTTATGTCCTTGAAATTTCTAAAGGTCATTGTTAATGGGATCAATTTTTTTTTTTTTTTTGTGCTAACTGTGTCTTTCTTAGCTTGTAAGAGCACTGGGGCTGGGGGGGGGGGGGGGGGGGGGTTTGGAGCAGGCAGGTCCAGCAAATTCCATGTGACCAGTTTAGCTGCAATAATCTCTTTTCTCCTCATGGTCCAAGCTACACATGAGAGCACTCTAGTGTCTTTCATCATTATTTGTCACCCTTTTGTGTCGAGCAACTTATATCTACAGCCATTCCAGCAATTAAAATAAAAAAGGACCAAACATTCACAGTGAATAGCTCGGGACCGGTGACATCAAGTACCGACCAACCCATTGAAGACTGGGTACCTGATATCCCTGGAGGGTTTCACAGAGGGAAAACAAAATGCAAACCCCAATTCCATGGGTTGTACGAGAGAAGAGAGGCTCTCTGCAGAGGTTTGGCTGCCAACATGCTCTTGGGAAGGAGAGCAGTGAGGCTGAGGGGTGAGAGGAGCAGCTCCCTGCTGCTGTGCAGCTCGTTTTACAGGAGTGGCATCTCAAAGTTCATTTGTGTGCCAGGCACCTAAACGGAGCACAGGGCTCCAGTACCCACCCTGCCTCCCCAGCACTGCCCTTTAGGAGCCCTTTATCCCCAGTGCTCTGGCAAAGGGAAGCTTTTCTGGGGTGCTTCTCAAGGGGATGGAGTGTGCTGAAGTTGTACAGAGCCTCTCCCCATTTTCCCCTCCCTGTGCCACTGCCCTCCTGTGCCCCTGCTGTGAGCAGGGGACTTGCATGCCTGGGGAGATGCAGCTTGCTCCCCATCTCAGCAGGTAAACAATCATTCTTTTTCCAGATGCAGATTATTCTCTACCCAATATATTAATTTTCCTTTCACAAAGGCACAGCCCTCCCTGAACTTCAATTTCCATGCCTTCAGTTTCTCCTCAAATATCAAGAAAAAGCATATTCTTGTGTTTTCAAAGGCCCTTCAGAGTGAAATGATGTTGAAATCAAATCACACCCAACCAACAACCCCACAGCAATGCATTTAAGCTGCCTCTCATGGAGCCTGGATGAATACCCTGGGGTATGGACAATGGCACAGAAAAGAGATCCTGGCAACACTCTGCTAGAAACTCTTTTACGGAGGTTGTCCCAACCATTAGTTTGTGCTTTGGGAAGCTCCACTCCAGGCTCTGGGCACTAGGCTCTAGAAACTGGGGAGCAAGAGGGTGGTGACTGATCCAAACCTTCCACTGACATCTGGCTGCTTTAGTGCCACCTCCAGGGTGTGCCACACACATTTGGCACAATGCTGCTTCTTAGGTGCTGCTGTTCATGGGTGGCAGAGGTGCTGCCCCAGCTCTGAGCTGGGGGAACCCAGAGCTCTCAGTCTCTGGTGGGAGAGTTCTCTCCCATGACAATTCCTCATTAAGGCGATAGAGATAGATGCTGATGCGAGACTGGGACAGTTCCCAACATTTGGGAAGATGCATATCCCTTGGGACTCAGCCCATGCAGCCTGTCCCCTGGTGAGGTCTGGGTGCCTGCTATCACCTCCAAGGGTCTCTGCCCTTCAGTCCAAGCAGAGGGAGGCAGAGGGAAGCTTAATTCCTAAGGATTTTTTAAAGGGCAAAAGAGGAGACAAACTCCTGCCATTGCCAAGGATGTTTTTCTGTTTGCAGAGGACATGAATAAAACAGTGATATATTAAATGCACTGCTCTGTTTGGGCCAGCTGCTCTCCATGTGTGACAAATGACCACACTGCTCTCCCTAGGAAAACCAATCTTTGCTTTAATGCCATTTATGAAGGAAATCACCATTTGTACATCGATGCTGTGAGAAGTTTCCTCAACTCTGGTGGAAGCTGAGCTGTTTGTAGAGATGTCAGCCGCAAGATTGGTGGCTGGACCTAGCAGGTTGCATTCAGAATGGCTCTGTGTCTGTTTTCAATTTGAAAGGAACTGGCTAAAGTGTTGCAAACACTCGAAGCTATGCATTCTGCATCACAATGAAAGCAGTGTCATTATACACATTACACTCCACAACGGCTTCCTTTTTAATACAAGGAGGACATAATAATCAAAATCTGCTCAGTAGAAAGCACGGGAAGAAAAAAAAATAAACCAGACAACCCTGGATTTATAAAACCTTGTAGCCAGTGCTGTGGACATGGCTTTTGCCCAGTGATGCTGCCATGTCTTGTACAGGACAAAGTATTTGGAATTAAAAGGATACATTAGTGCTACCTGTCCAAAAGAACAGCCAGGAGAGACCACAGCATAACCTTCTCCTTCTCTTTTTCTTCCCTTCTCCTTCTCTTTTTCTACCCTTCTCCTTCTCCTTCTCTACCCTTCTCCTTCTCCTTCTCTTTCCTGGGTAGTTTTGGGGGGAAGAACTCCAGGCAGTGAGGACCAAAGTCACACCGTCTTTCTTTTTCACTCCCCAGAAGATGAGTTCAGAGCTGGGACTAATAAACTACAGTGGGCACACCTCTCCTGGGAGGTGACCTATTTCTGTTCTCTGAGAAGTCTCCCTGCTCTGAAATCCCCTGCCTCCCCCAGCACCTATTTCCTTGATGAGATGTTTAATCAGAAGTAGCTATTTCAGTCTTTTCTCCTCTGTAGACAAACACTTAGATGAGCAGGGGGTTGCATTCCTGGGATTCCCTTGGGATTTGGTTCTATTTTGATAATTTTCAAGAGAAATAGAAAGGGACAAAGCAGAAGCTCTCCTTGAATGGCAGAGCTGCACTGCATTGGCACAGGGTAAAGCAACTGAGACCTCATTGCTTGGTGTCAGACTCCCAGGGCCAACCTTGACACTGTCCAGGTCATCCTTGTCAGAGCAATGTCTGAACCAGGACTCTGATTGAGGCTCTTGCCTCTGGCCAAGGTGAAGAATAAGTATTTCCCCAGCTGAGTTGTAATCAGCCCTTTACTGAAGTGCCATCAGCTGCTTTCCCTGTAACAAGCAGAACCTTAACCCCAGCAGTCCTCAGGGGTGCTGAGAACAGGAAGCCTGCTCTGACTGTGCAAAAATGCCTGCACCAGCCAGGACACAGGACACTCTGACCAGACATCTTCACTCCCTTACATTCTTGGAAGCACTTTGCTTCTGCTTCTTACAAAGGCATCTGCTGCTGCTTTGCTTTCTAGAACACCAATATTTAGAAACATCTCCCCACAAGCACCATCATGAATTGCAGAAGGGCAGAGAAAACACCAACAAAAGAGAAACCTTCTCCATGTTTGTTTCATGCTTGTAAGGACCACCTGTCCTTAGCTTTCCACCAGGTACCTCGATGGGAGCAGAGATAGAGAGGCTGCTTACCTGATCAGGTTACAGCCTCTCTGAAGTGCTGGATTCTGCCAGTGGCTGCTGTGTTGTGATGAGGTGTGATGAGCACCTGGTGTGATTTACTCTGACTTAACCCTACAGCAAAGAGACAAACCCTGAGCAGCAATCCCACTTTGTGTTCATAAAACTAGTGTGGAGCCTCTGTAAAACCTCAGGCAGCAGTTTTTGGTGGAGCACCACGGTGTGGCTTTTCCAAAGGGCCATTTCTGAGCAGACAGAATGGCCACAGTAACCCCCTGGGAGCATGTTCTGGTGGGCACAGCTCCAGATTCACTGAGCTCATCATACTTGGTCAGTCTGGATCCCTCCATGTGCTTTTAATCCCCTCAGCCAATCAAACTCTGGAGTATTCCTGTTGTTGATTAGTTCAAGTGTGAGTTAATTGTGTTTGGTGTGGACCCTTCTTAACTTGTATCTGTGGCTGATATATGGATTAAAAAAACCCCAACAAACCCCTGCCACCAAAATTTGCCAACACTGTGGGTTACACAACGGAGTAATGAGAAAGAGCTCAGAAATGAGGTGGAAATGGAAAAGGAAGTGATGAGCACCATTGTAACATGGGTCCCAGAGCTCCTTTTCCTCACTGTCCTCACTATGTGCTGGTTGTGTTCCTATAAACAGGGTGAAAGGCATATTTCAGATGTAAAAATCTTTAATGAGGAGATAAAGTTCCTTAGTGATGGGATTAGGTGTTCCTCAGAATGCCACCAACATAGACCCTGCTTCCTTACAGCTCTTTAGTGAAGGGTCCAGGAGCCAGCATGGAAAGGGCATTGCTGCACTGAAATGAAGGAGGAAAAACAGGGCTTGAAGAGGAAACTCCAAGAGGTTGAACAGAACTCCAGGGTCAAGAGGAACAACACATGTCACTGACTTCACCTTACTGGGAACACCAGCACACCCAGGGCAGGTTTGCTTTTGCCTGCCTGGGATGGCAGTTGGAGGACTTGGCAAATAACAGACAGAGGAGAAGCAGCACCAGCAGATCTCAGCTGCTCACCTGGGCCTGCATTCTATCCCAGCACAGGCACATGGCAATACTTGGAGAACAGAGAGTAGGATCTGAAGGGGTGGTGCTGAACTCAAATCCCTGTGACTGGCAGAGCCTGTGGGGGTGGGGTGCCCCTTGGTGCCAGCTGTTTTGGGAAAGAGGAGTGGAAGATGAGGTGTCAGGCCCCCAGATCTGCTTCATAGTTAGAGCCCAAGAAGCCCCCATGGGCACTGGGTGCTGCTGCCCCTGTCCAGCTAGTGAGCAGAAGCAGAAGAATGCAGAGATGGCCCAGACTGCCCGTGCTGCCGTGATGCTTCCATGAATGCTAAGCTTTGGAGGGATGCAGAGAGCAAACCTCCCTAGCAGTGAAGCCACATGGCCCCAAAGCCCAGCGTGGGGTGCTGAGTGCATTGCAAACCCAGGCACACAGGGCACAGCCCCACCTTGCCTGCAGGCTGATGTTTGATATTTCAGGCAAGAGCTGCTCCCTCTTCCTGGGGCCCGGGGACAATACCCAAGGGGTGCTGTGCCTTTTCTTCTGGCCTGGTGGGGAGCAGGAGCTGCTGTGCTAACTAAGTGATCTGCCAGGCAATGTAGGTGTGCTGCTCCTTCATGCTGGCTGGGGGATGCTAATGCAGCAGCGGTGGGAGCCGATGGCTGGCGGCACTGCACAGGGCTTCTGGGGACAGGCAGAATCCTTTGCAGTGCACTTCAAAGGGGGCTCTCAGTTAAGGGGAAAAAAAAAAGGATAGATTTTGAAGTTTCTTTCTGCCAGAAGGCTTTACTGTGAGCCCCTGAAGTTCTTCTTTTATAATCAGAGCTGGGATGGGTACTTTGTCTTTCTTTTCTGCTTAATTTGGGCCAATGTGTTCTGAGCCTTGTGTAAATCCTTGTATGAGCAGCCTGACTGTGCTGTTTACTTCTTTGCTTTCTGTGTTGATCTGGCTTCTTTGTTATTTATTTATTTTTAATTAGAGGCTGAGCCTCAAAGGATATTTACAAGGAGGCCTTACCCACTGCTTTGGCATTCGTTCAGCATTCATTCCTGGAGCAGCGAAATTATTCTTTGGCATTAAGCACTGTGTGAACGCAGCACTTTGCTGGGTGGGGCTGGGTTAGTCACCACCTTCCAGGACTCAGCCCCAGCCTTTCAATGCCTTCAATTTCACTCACACCTGAGGCCTGAGCTGGGAATGAATTTGCACTGATTTTCAGCTCTCTTCCTGCCCTCTTCATCATTGGCTTCTGTCTAGGACCTCCTGAATGAAAACCAACTCTACCAAGTGAGAGACCTTCAGCTCTTGTGTTTGGAAATCAAGGTTTGTGCAGGATCAGGTCTGGAATTGGAGCTTCTCTTGCACCTGCAGCCAGTAACACAGCACTGTCCCAGGGTGCAGTTCAAATGCCTCTGATGGGAATGAGACCACAGAGGCTGGGCAGGCCTCTTGGTTCTGTGACCTTAGCAAATTAATTTTCCTGCTAGCCCCCTTGAATTAAGTGGTTTGTTGATGATGTGGGGGGGCAGAGACATCTCTTCTGATGTCCCTCAGCACTGTCCTCCCAAAGACACTGTGCTCATTCTTGGAGAGGCTCATGACAAAGAAGTCTGAAAAACGTCTTCCAGTTCTAGTCCAGAATGGCACAAAACTGGCCTGCAAGAAGAGCACCTTGGGTACAAACGAATCCAACAGATCATCTCAGAGTGAAAGCCCCCCACTGCAACCTACTGAAGCATGTTTGGGATTTATGAAAAACAATTTCCTCAAGGCACTTCTGTTCTGGAGCTGGGACTATCCCAGCTTGCGCTCCCAAAGCTCAGACTGAATGTTGCTCTCTCAAGGGGCCTTACAACCCTTTTCCCACTGGCCAACCATTTAGCAACCCCTTGTACTGATTGTGGTGAGGTCTGCAGATTCATGCAATGAATTACAGCAGGAAGTTTCCTCCAGATGCATGCAGAGAGTTTCTGTCACCTAGAAATGCACCCTGGGTAAGATTCAGCCCTAAATGTTCATGGTTCTGTATGAAAAATACCTGACTGTGGGTGGTGGGAGCAGGTGGTACTTTAAGTGGCGTCTTTACCTGCCTGCACTCTGTGATTCTGTTTTGGATGCACTATAAGAACAGAAGACTTTGAACTTTGCTTCACTCAGGGGCAGAACTAAACATTCCCTCCCAGCACACAGAGGGAGCAAAGGCAGTGTCATGTTTGCAGATTGATGTTTTGCAGTCCAGAACAGTAAAACAGGATCCTGTTCCAGAGAGGAGCTGTGGTTCCAGGTGAGTTACATCAGGATCCTGTTCCAGAGAGGAGCTGTGGATCCAGGTGAGTTACATCAGGATCCTGTTCCAGAGAGGAGCTGTGCGTCCAGCTGAGTTACATCAGGATCCTGTTCCAGAGAGGAGATGTGGTTCCAGGTGAGTTACATCAGGATCCTGTTCCAGAGAGGAGCTGTGGATCCAGGTGAGTTACATCAGGATCCTGTTCCAGAGAGGAGCTGTGCGTCCAGCTGAGTTACATCAGGATCCTGTTCCAGAGAGGAGATGTGGTTCCAGGTGAGTTACATCAGGATCCTGTTCCAGAGAGGAGCTGTGGATCCAGGTGAGTTACATCAGGATCCTGTTCCAGAGAGCTGAGTGCTGGTGGGGCAGCTTGTGTTTAGCCATAGAATTGTCAGGGTTGGAAGGGTCCTTGAGGATCATCCAGTTCCAACCCCTCTGCCATGGGCAAGGGCACCTCACTCCATGATATTATGTAGCCACAGTCACTGCTGTTGGAGCCAGTTTTAATGTTTAATTTCTTTCACAGTCAACAAGGTTTAATCTCAGAAGAAGATTTTAAAAAAATACAATTTTTTAAGGCCTCCAGGGGCCCTCCAGCCTGCCATCAAATCCAGCCCTCAGCTAAATGCCTGGAGAAGATGTGTGCCTTGTTTGGAGCTGACCCTGGCAGAGTATGATATTAATAGGTTATTGACTTGGTGGGTCTTAAACAGCCAGAGGGAAGCTCCCTCGCAGAAGCTGCAATGCACTGGAGGTTTGTCTCATTGATTGGGCTGTTTAACCCATCATCTCCAGGCATTTAAACAATGATATACGCTTGACAAACCTAATACTTCATTCTCTATCTGGGGACCATGAAATAGAAATTAAAGGAAAGAAAAAGACAACTGGACAGACCCATAGCAGAAAATGATGATAAACGAGAGGGGGGAAGGAAGCTCAGACAGAGAGTGGCCCAAAATCTGGACTGTGCTGTAACTAAGGAATATATATTAAAAATCACATCAGTTTCCACGAGAGAGCTGGGGGAAAGATAGCAAAAGAGCCCTGCAAGCCCCTGAGTTATCCTGAATTGTGAAGCCTTTGTAACTGAGGAGTTCTTTTTGCTCTGTGCTCTCAGGGAGTTTGAACAGATTAAAAGTGTCTTGGCCCTTTCCAGCTACAGGAAGTGATGGCAAAGATCAGCAACAGCATGGTCTGAAGGGCAAAACCTGATTTTGGGGGGCTGATGTTAACTGTGCAGCAGAGATGCACACAGTGACAAACCTAACAGTGACAATGATGAGCTTCTGGGTGTGACTGCATGAGGCTGACGCAAGATCCAGGCATGGGAATGGAAGCTGTGCCTTCAGCCACCTGAGTCCCTCAAGCTTGATGGGATGAAGGGGGTAGCTGTCCCCAAAGGGTAGGATGCTTTCTGCTTCCCCTTGGCTCCTGCACCAAGTCTGCAGGGTGATGGATGTGTCCCAGGTGGGGAAGGCCTGCTCAGCACAGGATGGACTCAGACTCTTCATTGTCCCAGGATGGGATCAAGCTCCTCATTTGTCCCCACTGCACTGGCAAATGGCTCTTTAGGAGGAACATGATTTTGGTTGAAGTCTGAACTGAGTCAGACAGGAGGAACAGCCTGGACTGCTTTTTAGTCATCCCTCCACTCTTTTGTAGATGTACACATGAGGACATGGGACTTGCAGTCCTCAAGAGTCACTTTGGCTTGGTGTCCCTGCTAGAGATCACTAGAGTTAAACCAGAAACTTCCCCACTGAATCATTTAATGAGTGGAAATTGGAGGTAATAGACTTGAAAACGAATTCTGATTTCTGCAATTCAAAACCCTTTATCTGTGCCATGTAGTCCTGCTAGAAAGAGCAAAATGGCCTTTAACAAAGTCTATTTGCAGAATAGTAAGAAGTGTTAAGATGCCAGATGCATCTCATTATGAATTTTAATGAGCAGATTCACACCTTGTCTTCCATTAAATAAATTACATGGTCTTTTCCAAATGCTTCCCTGGCAAATTTGAGATTTGTTTCTAATAAGGAGACTCTAGGAGAGCTTAGGGCTGCTCTTCCTGTGGTCCATAAGCTGTCAAAGCTGGGGAAGGGGTCACCCTCACATGTGGCAACAGCCCACAGCCCCTCTCTGCCACTGCCTGCAACGTGATTAAAAGTGAGAGTCAGAAATCAAGATATTCTGAACTGCAACTGAAAGAGAATTCAGTCATGGAATTTTCTTTTTGTCATAGGAAGTAAAGGCTCAAACCCCCTTGCATCACCCAGAAACCTGGAGAAAAAACAAACCAAACATGGCAGTAGATAGTGAAGCACATCCCGGCCCCACCGTCACAGCAAGCGCAGCCTCTGCCATAGCCAGATCCTCCTGGCTCAGGCAGGTATCTGAGTGTCTGAGCCTGACCTCTGCTGTGCCACTTCACCTCTGGGCAGGTTTGAAGCTCACAGGCTCCTTGAAGATCTCAGGAAGTACTGATTTCAGCAAGGGATGTCTGCCTCTGTCCATTATTCCCTGATTCCCTGATCCCACAGGTGCAATGTGTGTCTCTGCGAGGGTGATGCAGGAGGAGCTGGTTCTGGCTTCAGGCACAGGGGCTGCCTGCTGTCCAGGCTCCATCCCCACGCCCCCCACCTGCAGCTCTGTGTGCTTTGCCTGAGCAGAGCAGCCCCCACTTTCTGGTTCAAAGGGCAGGGCACACAGGGGTTGGGTTTGCTTGTTTGTTTCAAAGGGGAGCTATTAGAAATCAATTACTGCATTTTTCTGGGTCAGGCAAATGCAGGTGAATTAGATGAAGGGGAAGCCAAGTGCAAGCATCAACTCTCACTAAAGCACCACTAGTTAAGATCCAGCAGATTTATGAGCTTTATTTTCTACCTTAGGCCTGTCATATTTTTTCACCTTTATGTTAGTTAATTGCAGAGTAACATAAATTAACTTTGGAACACAGCAAAAATGGGAACTTTATTTATGAATTTCTTGGATTTCTTTACCCCAAGCCAAACAACTAAATTGCTACTTAGCATAAATTATTTATTGGCCCTGGCTCAATACCATCCAACACCAGCCCCTGGAGGTCTGGGAGATATAAAAGATTTAAAGCATCTGTGCGACAGCACTGGTGCAGCCACAGAGCTATGCTTCTTTCCAGAAGGGTCCACTTTATTTTGTTGTAAATAAATAGAGCCTAAATTTCAGGGGAGGGCTGGGTAGCTCCTAGCAGGACTGTGGTGTTTTGCATATGTTAATTACCCACGGATGCATGGCAGAGAGACAAATGCTGCTCCCACAGCTCTTCTGGGGAGACCTGTTGGCAAAAGGATGCATTTTAGTGTGCCCAGGATACAGGAAAGCTGCAATTCCCTGGCACTTGATTTGTGCATGGATCTGAGTGCAGAAATCCATTGCAAAGTGATCATATATACAGAGAGTCACTTCACAGTCTGTCTTGATCATTTTGTCTTTATCATCTTTACCATCCTTATCATCTTATCTTTATCTTAGTCTGTCTCTACAAGGAAAAGGTGGATAAACCCAGGGCTACCTTGCAAACAGGCATCTACTACTCAATATATTCACATCTGAAGCTAACCTCTAGCTTTAGTCTGGCCAAGACATCCAAACAAAACTAAGTTGTAGCTCCTGCCAGCCTGTGTGGATCCCATCAGCTTGCTCCCCACCTCCACCCCCTCTCCATGGGTGTGTTGTGCTTGTCTCTCTCCACTTTAGGCTCATAGCCCATCCGGCTCTCCTCAAATTCTCCTCACCTTTGGGAACAACAGAGGCTTGCAGAGGAGAAGATGCAGGACTCTGGTGCCTCTCTGCAAAGCCCCTAAATGTCAGAGCTGCAAACAAATCTAGGTGATAACTCCAGCTCTGAGGGATCTCATGCACTGCAGAATGATCCTCTGCACACTGAGCACACAGCTGAGCACTTCTGCACAGATTTCATTGTGCTGCCCACTGGCTTCTACCATGCCTCAGCCTGCAGTTTGCTCTCTCTCCTGGTATTTTTGCCAAAGCTCTCTTCTTTCTCTGTCAAAATCTCCAAGTGGAGGAGAGTAAAACTTTATTTAAACTTTTAGAAGGACTCAGAAATCTTTCTAGAATGACAAAAGCACTCTCACTTCATTAAACATGTCCTGGTTTTACAGTTGTTGTTGCTTTTGTGGGTTCCATGTCCTAGGAAGTTGGTTCTGGCAGTGGGAAATCCTCCTGTCTAACAAGCAAGGAGTCTGCAATGCCATCCGCATGCTTAGTGCTGCTTCCCTTGGCCAGCCCAGCTGGTTTGACAGCAAGTCCTGTCTTCAGGGCTGGAACTCAGGTAGCATGTGCAGAGCAGAGTCTTTGCATCACTGGGCACAAATCCTCAAGGCTGTTTTAAGACAACAAAGGAAAAGTTTAAATTTCCTCCTTAATTCTTTTGTGTAAGCTTTAAAACTGCACCGTTTTCAGTGTCAGCAGCACTTAGAGCATCTGAATGCAAGAGAAGTGCTTGGAGCAGCCTGCAAGCAATCAGAGAATGAATTACTTCTCTCAACATCTTAAAGCCAACTCCTGCAAAACTGAGGGAGGGTGGAGGAGTGATGCAAACAGGTCTGGAAGTGATCCACAACTTGTTGCAGAGCAGGGCAGAAGAGCTGGGACAAGCAAACAGCTTCCTGTCTGCCAGTCCTTTGCCTTATCCAGGAGAACAAGGATGCCACAAAAAGGCAGCTAAAAGCCTGGAATAATTTTGAAATGCAAACCCATGGACACCTTCTCCCCATGGATTTTCCCAGGAGCTGAGAAGGATCCCAGGCAATTATTGTGCAGAGAGCTCTCTGCAAATAGTTCACAGACAGGAAGGGGGAGAAGTCTGGAGGCCTGGAATCAGGTGATAGAAGGAGAGGGAATGGCCTGAAACTCTGCCAAGGGAGGGTTAGGTTGAAGATTGGGAAAAATTTCTTTGCTGCAGGAGTGGTCAGGAATTGGAACAGGCTGGCAAGGGAGGTGGTAGAGTCCCCATCCCTGAAGGTGTTTGAGAAATGTGTGGCCAAGGCATTTGGGGCCATGGTTTGATGGTGTGGTGGTGTCAGGCTGATGGTTGGACTGGATCACCTTAGAGGTCTTTTCCAGCCAAAACAACTCTATGGTTCTCTGACATATTCACCTGGAAATCATGGAGACCAAGGGGATAGTCATGACCTGCAGTGAGCAACCATCATCTGGACACACAAATAACTTTTGGGTGGGCTGACCCCCCTAGGTGAACAGAGGCATGCACCCCTTAAACATAAACATCCCCTTCTGAGGGCTTGTTTGGCACTGCTGATGTTAGTAATGGGACAAACAGGACTCCCAAAGTCCAGTGTTAAATCAAATGGCAGAGCAGGTTCCTTTTACTTTGCTGTCAGGTTGTTTTTACTTTTGTAATTTAAATGCAAATGGAGGGATCAGAGTATTTTGCTTTATTGCTGAGAGCTTTTTATCGATATGGTTATTGCATGCCTCCATAAATAGCTTCTACAAGGGGAGCTACAGAGATCCTCAAGTTATAGCAATGGTCAGGAGGAAAAGAAGAAGTTTTGCAGGGTGAGAATGTTGGGTTTGAGGCATGCCCAGGAAATTCATCACCAACAATATGGTCTGACTGATGCACACTCAATAAATGCTTTGTATGAACTCACAGGGATCTCCTGCAGGGAGGGATTTCCTGCACCCAACTTTGGCTTCCTCACCTTTCTCCTCTTGCTTTGCCACCATATTCTTTAATCACATCCACTTTGGTGTGTGGAATTAAGCAGGCTGCACCTGAAGGACTGGTGTGGCACAGGTGCTGCAGGGCACTGCCTGCCTTCTCTCGATGTGGCTTCACAGGAGCCTCTCTGAGGCTATTCACACTTTGTGGTTCCCCATTGCTAATTCAGCTCAGGCTTTGGCAGCACTGCTCAGGAGGTCTGCCAAGGAACCACATCTCCTGCTTCTGTGTTCAACACAATTTGCTCCTTGCTGGGTGTTTGGGATCTGCAAGTCCTGCTCGCAGTGTGCCAAGTGTTTTGTTGCTCCTCGTGCTCAGCTCAATCCTTTATGACAGCAAAGCCAAGGAAAATCTTCCCTGTGCTCTAAGCACACTCGAAACAACCTTACAGGTGTCCCCACACAGCCCCACAGACCTTGCTTTTGAGCCACATCACAACTAATCCCTCCAGGCTCTGCCTCCTTGTTTATGAAGAAGGAATAGAGAAGGCCATTCATGATCTGACATCATTCAGCACTGGACTGGTGAAAAAAAAGGGCTCAGATGAAGCCTTTGGAGCAGTGACCTAAATAGAGGCAGCCAGCTCTGAACCAGGGAGTTCCTTCCTTTGCTGCCTGTGCTCCTACCCCGAATTTGTTCAGAGGAGTTAATCTTGCTGCTTACATCTTTAACAACAACCTTTGCTCACACATAATTACAATTACCATTTGCAAGTGATAAATCAAACTAGCACCGAGTCTGCCATTAACTAAGATGTCTCAGCCCATTGCTGAGATCTGCTCTGTGTTCCTGCTCACAGTTTTCCTCTCTCTGCACCACCATGAAGGATACCCTGACCCTTAAGTGCCAGCTGCCAGGCAGAACCCTTGGCTGCCAGGATCCATTGTGTCTGAGGGGTATGAGAAAAAACTGTCAGTGCCAACAGATTCCCTAAGAAACCCAAGAATGGAGCCTTGGGGACTGCCAGTTCTTGCACCATGCAGCTATGCCACTGGCTGCACAATTGCAAGCACCCAACCTTGCTACTGGAGAGCAAGGAGAGGCCAAGCAAGCTCCCTACAAGCCAGGCACAGAGTTCCTCTTGTCTCCTGTGCTGGCCAGCCATGGCTTCAGAAAGCTTAACCTCTAGGCTCAGCTTTGCTGCTGGAAAGAGCTCAATAAGTTAAAGAGAAATGAACTCTGAGCCTGACACAGAGAGAAGCAGTGGAGTGCTGGAGATCAGGCAGAGCAAGGCACTGCTGGTGCAGCTCCAGATACAAAGAGGTTCACTTCCCTGTGGGTTAAACAAATGACAACTATCACAGTGTGGAACCTGAAATACTCTCTTTTGATGTCACAGCTTCCACCTGAGCACCTCACAGGCCCCAGGAAGGTGACAGAGCAGCTGTGCTGAGCACAGACTGTGCCAGTGATGCTGAGGGGATGGAAGGTGCCCGATACCAGGCAAGAAGACCAGGGCAGGGCAGCATTTATGCAGCAGATGCCCTGGCACAGCCTCTCTCAGGAAGGATTTTCTCATCCACCCTGGGGGTGACTTTGCTGGCAGAACTCTCCATCCTCAAGGGAGCAGAGAAGGACTCCAGCACCTGCTCTCTGCAATGGCAATGATCAAGAAGGAAATCATTAGCCAGAGCAGCCTCCCAGCTCCCATTATTCCTAGCAGGCATTGCACATCTCATTTGAAATGCACAATGCAAATATTTACATTCAAGTGTCAAAGGAGACTATAAAGATCTTTATGGATCTTCACACTTCAAGGACTTAATTCATTAAAAATAATTATACATATGTGGAGATTCCTTCCACAGTGGGGCTGGGATAGGCAGTCAGATGCCAAGGAGGGAGGCAGAGTATGCAGGCTGTAGGTCTGTCTGAGAGGAGGGCTCCGGCACATCAGAACACAAGTGTGTGAGCAGGGCTGCCAGGAGCCCTCCCTGGAGCTCACCATGAATACATCAGAGAAAGTCACTGCATGGCACTGGGGACTCCCAGTGCTGCAGACAAGCTCCTGTGTGTTTGCCCACCTGCTTCACCTCCTCGATATTTTAGGCTGAGTGCAGTTGTTGGAAACCGCCTTAAATTTTCTTTGCCGCTCAAGGCAAGCTCACACCCAGGCCCCCTGCCTGTGCTCCTTGGCCTTCCAGCACTGGCACCAGCCCTGCATGCCAGGGGTTCATCTGCCCAAGGGCACCATGCTCAGGCAGGGAGGAAAGAGGGAAAGCTCCCCTTGAGGGATCAGGAGAAGGGAGCTCTTGTGATGCTCCACCACACGTCCTTAACGCCAGGCGTTGACATCAACTTCTCCTCAAGGTGGAGATGGCTCCCAGAGCAGGACCTGAGGATGGGGTGGTCACAGCCACACCTTCTGCTTGGTGCATTTGGTGCTTGAATCTCAGTTTGCAGCAGGTGTTGAAGTCCAGGGACTACAGCAGGTCAGCCCCCTCCTCAGCTAATGGATCTTATCTGTCTTCACACAAGGAATTTGCACTTCATGAAATCCCCTGGAACTGCAGCGGCTGCAGCGACAGAGCCCAGCTGCTGCTGCCGGTAAGGAAAGTTTGATGGCAGGTGAAGCACATTAGGACATCAGACGTTTGCCTTTGACATCAGGAAGGTGGCAAACTAATGAAGAAATGTGCTCCCAGGGCATATCTGCTGTAATGGTGCCTGTTACCTGTGACACAGCAGCCATGAGCCATGTTATCTTGCATCCCTGCAGATGATATTTATTCCACCAAGAGGTTCATGCATGCAGAATAAATGGCACCTTCCTGGTGAAAACCTGTAATTAGCTGAAATCCAAGAAGTGACAACTCTTTGCCTGGCCTGAAAGTTGCTGCAGGAGATCCTCAAGTTTGAAGGGTTCCAGAGACAGCAGTGGCAACCTCATGGCTTCGTAAGAGCCACAGGCACAGATGGCCTTGGGCTGGGAGGGACCCTCAGAGGCCATCTTGGCCACCCCCCTGCAGACAGCAGGGACACCTCCAACTGGAGCAGGCTGCCCAGGGCCACATCCAGCCTGATCTTGAATGTCTCCAGGGAGGGGGCCTCGATCACATCCCTGGGCAACCTGTTGCAGTGCTCCACCATCCTCACTGTGCAGAGCTTCTCCTGACATCCAAGCTCCATCTCCCCTGCTCCAGTCTGAAAGCTCTTGGTGCTGCTGAGTGCCAGGGGACGTGGGTTGTAGGGAGCAAATTTGTAGCTCATGTGGAAATAATCCTCCTCACTTCTCCTCTCTGTTCTCCCTTTCCTTCTACTCTCCCAGAGCTCTGCACACCTCATTTTAGGGGGAATTCAGGGAATCAGAATCATTAAGGCTGAAAGGCAGCTCCAAGGACCCCCTAGAGTCTTCTCTTCTCCAGGCTGAACACCCCCAGCTCCCTCAGCCTGTCCTCGTAGCAGAGGTGCTCCAGCCCTTGGACCATCCTTGTGGCCTCCTCTGGACTTGCTCCACCAGCTCTGTGTCCTCCTTATGATCAAATCTAACAAAGCAAAATTCATGGAGTGACCCCAAATGGTTGTGAAAATTCCATCCCCTCCTGACTGGAGCTGAGGAGCCACAGGAGATGAATTAGTGCTGGCCAAGTGACTTTGCAAGCACTCACCATGGCTGGGGGGGGGTTGGCTGTGTGTCCTGGGAGCCTCTGTTTCCCTGTATTTATAGAAAATATTGAAGATCCAGGGGATTTTTTTACAAGGGAGAACTTAGCACTGGCAGGATTATTTTCCCTCCAAGATGCAAATCTCCATTTCACCAAGAGCTAAAAGGCTCTTTTCATAACGAGAATAATTCAAGGTAATTTTTCACCCATTAATTCAAGGCTGCTCCTTTGCACCTCTTTAAAGTAATTTGTACAGCAATTGAGAAAAAACCAGTCAGAAAATGACCTTTCTCCCCCTCCCAAGGCAGAGGACAGCCACTGAGTAATCCAGACCAACGTTTTCTCTAAGACATGGACTGCAGTGCTCTCAAGCACATCCTCTATGTGCTCTTCTTTGGTGTCATAACGAAAAAACCTCCTCTTTTGTACAAAAAAATGAAAAACAACAGATCAAAAATCAAAAAACACAAGAGGAAAAATGAGAAAAAGAGGAAAAAAAACCCCCACAAAACCAAACCAACAACTAAGAGGAAAAATACCACAGCAGAAGCTCTGCAGTGTGGCTCCCCGGCTCAGTGCTCTCCCATCTGATACAATCCCAGGACTGCACATTACCTGCTTTGGCTCCTGGTTGTTTCCTGGGATGTTACCTTGGAAGTTGCAGAAGCCCTACAGCTGCAGTCCCCTCACACCTCTGCAGGCTTCCTTCTCTCCCCCAAGTGCTCAGCTGCCCTGCTCTGGGCCAAACCCCTTCCTGCTCACTTTATCAGCTGCTGAAACACCCAAAAAAGGTTTTAAAGGATGAAGAGCTGTTAGAAAATGACTTCAAACAAACAAATAAATGAGAAGCTGTGCCCCCTGGAATGCCTTTAGAAGGTAAGAAGAGGAAGGTTCACTGGAGAGCCCTGAGCTGCTGGGGACTTCAGGGCACTTGACTTTGGTGTGGACTCTCAGAAGGGGCCAAATGCTCCTCCCTGCTCCTCCCTCCCCTTTTGCCATCCTGTGCCCTCCTTGCCCCTGTGGTCTTAGAGGTCTTTGGGACATTCTTCTGCTGGCTGCCCTTAGCCACCCATCAGCTGCCTTCTCCTGCATGCTGCTGCAGAGATCTGTAGCAATCCAAGTCAATTAGAAGATAAAGATGTTTAATTTAATTCTCCTTTGTTCCCTGATGATATTCAGGAGGGCAGCACATGGCACTTGCAGATGGATGGCAGCTAAACAGCCATTTAAAGCTGCAAGCAGAAGTGGAAGTTTGTTTTCATTCATTCTCTATCTCTCATTCAGACACAGCACAACATTTATTAATCCTCCTCCAAACCATATGCCATGTGTCTAATGAGTGGTGGGTTCAGTTAATCACAGCAACCCAACCAGCTATGGCAGCAAACCCACTGCAGAGTAGGTGAAGAAGCTCATCCTGTTGATCTGAGTTACTTAAACAAGTGAGGAAGAGGAGGGATAGGCAGAGTCAGGGCCCTGCAGGAAGTTCAAGTCAATACTGAGCCAACTAAAATCTTTCTGGGGCTTGAAACGCTCTCTTGAGAGCTTTGGAGCTGCTAGCTCAGATACCTTTAGGGAAGGTCATGCTGCATGTGGTGCTGGCCCTGCTTTGCCAGCTCTGGGAGTCACTGTCAGGGCTTAGCAGGCACAGACATTTATCATAGACTTATAGAAGTGTTTGAGTTGGAAAAGACCTCCAAGATCATCAAGTCAGCCCAACACCAGCCTGGCCACTAAACCAGGGCCCCAAGTGCCATGACCACAGGTTTCTTGAATACCTTCAGGGATGGGGAGTCCACCACCTCCCTGGGCAGCCTGTTCCAACCCCTGACCACTCTTGCACTCTCCAACCTAAGCCTCCCCTGGTGCAATTTGAGGCCCTTTCCTTTCCTCTTATCACCTGATAGAAAGGAGAAGAGACCAAGCCCCACCTTGCTCCAGCCTTCTTTCAGTTTATATTTACACAGGACTTCATCTCACTCCTGCTTTAAGCTGTGAGGACACAGTGGGAACTGGAGGCAGAGGTTTCCCAGTCTCACCTGGATTCCTGACTGAAGCCACACTTGACTCCTCCAGACATCTTCTGTTGAAGAAGTGAGATGACTGCTCTGAAACTGACAGCACCAAACATCTGCAAAGCCAGCAAGGAAGTGCTGGCAGAGGTTGGGGTTTTCCCCTCCATTTTTTCGAGTTTCACCAGACTGTGGTATCTGTTGTGATCTCCTTGCTGAGGCAGCAAATGCTGCCTGTGAGAAATGAGTGTTGACAAATTCTGTGCAAATTCCTGAGCCTCACTCAGTGCCAAATTACAACTTGCAACAGCTCTTCCCTTCCCTGGAAATTAACCTGCAGTGTCTGCCAAGGCAGAGCAGAGCAAACAGCAGCAGGAAGGCACCACCAGGCTCCTTTCACTTAAGCCCTAATTTGACCCAAATCCCTGGTTTCCATTTTTCACAAACTCAAACACACTCTGCCAGCCTGCTCCTGCAGCGAGGTCCTGGAGTCCTTTGCTGGCTGCCAGTGCTGCTGCTGCTGCTCAGTGAGAAATATTTATCAAAGCTCTGTGAGCTTGCAAAGTGTGAGAACTGTCTAAGTGTTTATAATTGTTAGGACAAACATCCCCAATCTCCCCCCCAACTGAATGACTCTTCCAAATGTGAGTGACTTTTTATTTGAATCCCACATCCTTATGTAGTACGTAACAATTAGCCATGATGTGATGGATAATTCTTTTGGATCAGTTCCTGATTCCATTACTCAGCCACTCGATCGACCAGTAATTATGAATCATATCTTTAATTAGCTGCTGCTCTTCAGAAACATATGAAAGCCAAGGGCATGAAGTAATTGGCATAAAAGTTTTCCTAATGAATTTATCTGTCCATGTGAATAACCAGGGCTGGAGTCAGGGGACATTTGTAACTGCAGGAAGGCCCCAAAAACCTGGTGTCAGCCCAGATTTATATTCCTGACTCACAAAAAGCACAAGAAGCCACAAAATTGCATTAGCCCCAACTCCAGGGAGGCAGCACAGAGCACATTGCTCAGAGATGAGCAAAAACTTCCTATTGATCCCATCCATTTTCATCCTATTCTCTGGTGGCTCTTTCAAACCTCTCTGCCTGGTTCCCTTGTTCCACACTGTAACAGTAATCAAGCACATTAAGCAATTCATTAAACAACAGCCCCACTGACCACAGGGAGTATCACAGCTAACCCTCATTAGGCAGCCAGCAACTTTAGTTAAGCTGAAGAAGGCTGGGGAGTGCCAGGCTCAACTCTTTTTTTGTCTCAGGAGTTGCTCTGTGCCACCTGGGCAGCACCATAGCTGCTGGTCACCAAGCAGCAGCCCCCAGGCTGGCACAGTGCCTTTTGCAAGGGGGCAGAAGACAGAAGGTTGTGTGTGTGTGGGGGGGTTAATTCTCAGCCTGCCAAAGAGGAAGTTAAAATCTGAGCTCACTGCTGAGTTCTAGCTGCTGAGATCTATGCCTGATACAAAACTAAAACCTTACAGTAAGGTTTTACAGAAATTCTGGCTTCTTCAGATGGGATTTCAAAAGAGCAAAAGTTCATAGAATCACAGAATGGGTTGGGATGGAAGGGACCTTAAAGATCATCCAGTTCCAACCCCCTGCCATGGCAGGGACACCTCCCACCAGCCCAGGTTGCTCAAGGCCTCATCCAGCCTGGCCCTGAACACCTCCAGGGAGGAGGCATCCACAGCCTCCCTGGGCAGCCTGGGAGGAATGAGATAAAGCAGCAGCTGATTCAGTTTGTCACAGCCCTGTTCTGGCTTTAAAAGCCTCCCTCAACCACAGCATTCCTTCTATTCCCTGTGGATGGCACAGAAATTAAGAGTATTAAAGGAAATTAATGGCATTACTGATTAGTGACACTTACCACTGCAGGGCAGACTCAGCCCTGCTCTAATCTGAAAATACATTTCTGGGATGTTTAATTATTTGAATCCCAATGATTAAACCTGCAGACCAACTTTTCCACCCTGACGTTCCCTGTTAGGACTTCAGCTTTCTTCCTAACCCTTGTGTCTCACTGGCAAGCTGAATATTTTGGGCTAACATGGAGCCTGGCACTCCAGAGCCCATGCCCCAGTCAGAGCTCTGCCACTGACACCAGGTTTAAAGGGCTAAGAGGGTACTGTGCTCTCTCATGACCCTGCCTGAGATCCCAGCTCTCTCAGGCTGCCACTGAAGAGCAGAGCTTGGTGAGTCCTACTAGGAACAGAAGTGTCCAACACCTACAGCTTGTGTTTGCTGTGCTGGATTCTGGTACTGGCATCCAAATGCATTTATACTGAGGTATGGAGTGTATTAGAGATGATGAATGGCACTGAAATATCAATTTTATCCTTCCTGTAAAAGCAGGGACCATAACTCACGACAGGTGCAGCCTCCAGATGCCAGCAGTGCCGTCAGTTTCAGGGCCAGGAGCAGGCAGACACAGAGAATTTTGCTAATTCCCTCCACTACATGGCTGTGCTCTTACCTGGAGCAAGAGACAGCTTCTCGTGGAACTAGCAGGGCAAAAAAGCATTTGCAGGGCTATATTCCTGGGAATTTGGGCTTCTCTCCCATAGATGTGGTCTTCATTCAGTCTCCACTTACATGTCAAATGAAATTATGCAAGGGAAGGCTTAGTCTTTGCTGCAAGAGTGGTCAGAGATTGGCACAGGCTGCCCAGGGAGGTGGTGGAGTCCCCAGCCCTGGAGGTGTTCAGAAAATGTGTGGCCATGGCACCTGGGGCCATGGTTCAGTGGCCATGGTGGGGTTGGGTTGCTGCTTGGACTGGGTGGTCTCAGAGGGCTTCTGCAATCCAAACAGTTCTATGATTCTATGTCTCCATCTGAGCTGCCCCACATGTGAACCAATGGACTGGGACATTTTGCTTCTTTCCAGTGGTGTTTGGGGTCTTGCTGAATGTGGTTGGAAGCTGCTGGCAGAGAGGATGCAGTGTTAGAGCACCTGGCAGAGGACTCATGGTGAAATCCCCACTCTTCAACCCCCTGTGCCAAGTAACTTCCAGGGCCTACAGACTGCCTTGGAAATTTCAGGTCTCTGCCACCCTCCAGTGCAGAGGGAGTTAGAATCAGCTGGAAATGAAACACTTTGCACCTTGAATTTGAACTCCATCCCAGGAATCTGCTTTTTATCTACCAAGATGCTACATCTGCCTCATACCTATTGGCAAAGAAGATCCAAATGGGTGGAAATTATAGGAAGTGATGACTTCATTAGGTCAGAACAAGAGTTTATAAGTTCATTTAATCCTCTGCAACACTTGATCAGCAGTAAAGATACCTAACAGAGTTCTGTCTGCTCAGGCAGTAAGAAACCATGAAAACAAGCTGTGAATTGGTCATCATTGCAGTGCAAGGATGGCACCTTATAGATATATAATTTTTTTTCCTCTTTACTGCATTAAAAAAGCTTAATGAATGTAAATGTGGCTTGCCAGTTTTCCTTTCCTGAAGCTGATTGAAGTATATTGTGTTGGTGCACTGTCCTCTCCCCCCTGCAGCACTGTGTTTCTGTAGCACCCAACACTCACCCATGTTTCCTGCACATTTCCTTCTGCTGGACTGCCCAACACTCACCCAAATCAGCCCAGACAGCTCCATATAAATACCCTGACACAAACCCTTCCCTAATTAGAAAGCCATTTGCTGGTTTCTGTAAAGGTTTGTAATTAGGGGAGGGGAGGCTGCTGCACAAAAGCCTGGAAAGTTTGACGGTTTCTTCCAGGCTTTACCAGTTGGATCCAGGAATAATTTCACCTTTAGTGCAGCAGGGATGGTGTGCAGGGAGAGATTAGATGCACAAAACCCTTCTGGTCTGAGGTCATCCTGGGCTTTTATCCAGGAGCTTGCTGCACTGGCAGATTTAAAGTGGTTTGAGGGCTCCTGCAGCACAGTGAGGGGCACCAGTGGCATGAGGAGATGGTACCCAGGCAGAAGCTGATGTCCTGCAGCCCTGGCTGTCCCCTGGGATGCCTGGAGCAGAGCAGAGGTATTCTCAGTTGATCAGCTCAATCCCAGGCCCAGCACTGAGATCCAGGGCTAAACATCGACGTGAAGAGGAAAAGAATCCTGGTGAGAGCCATGCCCAGTGCTGCAGGTCAGTGAAGGATCCCTCTCTGAGAGCTTCCCTTTCCTCTGCAGCCACCCCACACACCGTGGCTCGGCACAAGCCCTGGACCTCCCCTGTGTGGGTTCTGTTCCTCACAGCCAGCTCTTCTCCTTCCCCTGCCCTTACACTTCCCCCTGTCAGCTCTTCTCCCCCTCCCACCCACAGCCATCGACTCCTCCTTCCCCCCACCTCCGGCATTACAGAGCCACTGCCTCCAACTCTGTAAAACCCTTGGCCTCAAACCAGAGAAGACCTAAATGCAGGCGAGTAAGGATAAATTAAAGTGACAGGGTCTCAGCAGTGGAAATTAGTGCGACTCTTCTAATTGCATGTCTAGCCTGAATGATGGGATACTTAATTCCTACACATCCCAGACAATTGCTTTATACTAACATGAGCTCTGGGAAAAAGGCAGATTCCAGAGACATATGGAGCAGTAGATGGAGTGGAAAAATAAATCAGTTGTCCCAGCCACGGTGGAAAAAATGCTTTATCTGCACTGTTAATATAAGGTGTTGCCACCATTCAACCAAAGTGGGAATGTCTCTGCTGCCCATTTTGGCTACTAAAATAGAACATCAAATAATTAGGTGGCAAAGGGGGCGTCAGACTCTGTTTGTTGTTGCTTGACCAAGAAATGAGCTTTGAGTGAGGAGGTTGCATTCCTCCAGCTAGTGGACAGAGTCCTGAACAGAGGATCCCAGGAGACACGGTCAGGGAATGAGAATGTTCTGCTCCACCTCTAGGACTGCTAATAAAAGGTTTTGCTACTCACATGGGTTCTTATATCTATTTAACCTTTTGCCCCAAGAAGCAAAGAGCATCTGGTTAAGTGGGGAGTAAAAGCAGAGCTACCTTTCATTATCAAGGCTTAGAGCTAGACTCTGTGCAAGCCTGAGCTGCCAAGCCTGGGTTAAATGCTTGTTGCCTTCACTGCCTGAGGCCATCTAGCGTGTTTAGAAATGATTAAGTACTGCAGCCTAGAAAGGACCTGTCCTGAGCGTTCATCTCTGGCTTCCAGCAGAAAAGAGAGCCTGGCAATGACAGAGGCAGATGGATGAGTCTCATTAGTATGGCGAAGCAGCCAAGCAGGCTGCCTTCCCAGAGCTGTCCCAGGGAAAGAGAGCAAATTAAAGCAGGATCCCAGAAAAGCAACCCGCGAGCACTTTAACTCTCTGGTACCTGGATTCCTCCCCAGCAGGTCAGGCAGCTGACTGCCCTCCCCAGTGAGCTCTCAGCCATGAGCCCGTGGTGAGTGCTTGCTAGGCATGGAAATGTCCACCTGCCCAGGTTTTATGTTTGCATCTGCTTTGGGGGAGCTTTGGGAAAATGCAGGATACATGCACGTGCTGTCCCTCACACACACACCAGGGATGGTCCCTGTTAGGGAAGAGCAAACCAAAGCATCCTGCACTCACAGTCTCCTAGTCAGGCTCAGCCCTCATCAGAGCCCACAAAGCATCTTCATCAGGTTATGACAGGGAACTGTGGCACACCACAAGGGCACAGGGGTGGCCAATCTCTCACCCAAGCAAGTACTGGAGATAGCCATGAGGGGGATTATTGTCACTCTGCAGAAGACCATCTTGCTGAGCAGGGGTGCATCTGAAAGAGCCTTGCATGAAGAAGCAGCAGCCCTAGCACTGAAGTGTGAGAGGTCCCAGGACAAGAATTTGATGACTCAATGACACCAGATGCGCCCCCCCCCCCCCCTTCCCCTTTGGAAGTCTTCATGGTTTGAGGGGCTGGCAAACCTGCAGCTGCTCTGAATGAAACCTTCTGCAAGACTGGTGAGAAATTCTGTCAGTTTATTATCCACTCGGAGCTGATCCAAGCACCATCTAACCATGAGAGGAGAAAGAGAAAGCATCTGAAGCAGGCTGTGCTTTGTCTTGCATTCAGGATGAACAGAGCAGAAGTGTCTCTAGTGCCCTTCAGCTTCTCTTCTGATGAGTAAGGAGGACCAGAAGACACATCTGAAAAAAAGACCTTTGAGATCAGAGATCTAGGACCTCCTCCCTGTGAAAGGGGGGAAAATGTTTAGTTCTTCACCACAGAATTTTCCACCACCACCTCTCTGCTGCCAGTGAGGGGATGGATGAAGCCACTTCAGAAAAGGAATCGCATGGAGGGTTTGTTTTTCATGGGGTCATAGGAGAAGAATTCCACAGCTGCTGTGGAAAGCAGGGTCCTTGGGCACTCTTCAGTCTCTGAACTCTACAAGGACAAGGGTTTCAGCCATGTTAACATCTCTGTTCTCCTTTCCTGCTCAGCACTCTTGGCTTGCAGTGCTCCCACCTTTGCCCAGAGACTTCACTGCTATTGTTGTGCCCAGGAGAGGCTGGGAACAGAGATGAGCATTTTACTTTTTCTTTTTTTCAGTTTGATTTTTCTGTTCAAGCTGAATCAGAGCTCAGTGCTCAAGGGGAGCTAGGAGCCTAAATGTTTCCAAGGAGGAAGAGGAACAGAAGTACTTTTCTCCTCCAGCATAGATCAGCCATTACAGCAAGGACTGGGAAACTGGGAGCTGCCACCTCCTCCCCAGTTCCCAAATTGTTCAGCATTTGAAGGAGGAAAGATGCCCTGGCAG
Organism: Indicator indicator; assembly: GCF_027791375.1. Classification (NCBI taxonomy): domain Eukaryota; kingdom Metazoa; phylum Chordata; class Aves; order Piciformes; family Indicatoridae; genus Indicator; species Indicator indicator. The sequence continues at coordinate 13,764,980 of NC_072036.1, forward strand.
AGCATCTTCGTCATCCCTGTACTTCCCCTTACCACCTTCTCCTCTCCGCTTTCCTCCATCTGCCAGCAGCAGGCAGCTGACCTCTACCCACTGCTCATTCCCTGCTTCTGGTCCAGGCTGTTAAAGCCACAATAAGCCAGGAGGAGAATATTCTTCTTTCTTAATCATCTCACAAAGATGATTATGGCACCTAAAAGCCTACAGAAATATTTTTTGTTCCCTTTTTTGTTTAGCTAATAGAGATCAATGCCATTTCCCCCCAACTGCTTCAATTTAAGGTTATGTTAAGTTAGTGATTAACTTTCAGGTTTCCAGGGAGACCAAGGTGGGCAACTAAGCTGAGCTGTGATACAGGCAGAGCAGAGACAATGCTGATTTCTTGTGTTTAATACTTATTTGAACTAGAGTATTTCCTTTGCTGAAAATCTAATCTGGAATCAAAAGCTACTTGAGACAGTGAATTGAAAGCTGTTCTTAATAAGTTCTTCTAGTGGTCAGATGCTTTTGATATCAGATAATATAATTCCTCTCTAATCTGAATTTATGGAGCTTTCCATAAATTCACTCAGCTGCTGAACACCTCACACATTTGGGAAGAATGGGGGCTACAGCAAATGGTTCAGACTTCATACTGTGAGCCTTCAGATATCCGGATGCCTGGAAGATGTGGGGCTTGCTGATCAATGAAATGTTGTTCCATGCATTGCTCCCAAACCTGAGTGCTAGCCACAGAAAAGGATTCCAGTGTTTAAAGGACGCTTAAGCTAACCTGTCTGAAAACCCCAGCTGAGGTATCACCTGACACTGGAAATGCAGAAGCCACAGCCACAAACTCTGCCATTTTTCACCTTGAAGTTTCTCACAAGTGCTCAGTACTGCCAAGGCTGAGTCACCAGACACCTTGCCCATGCCTAAAGGCATCCACCGGAGAGATGTTTCTCCTCTTAGCTTCATGCAAGGCTTGAGATAAACTCACCCAACTCCACCTTTCCCAGGAGCAGGCCACTTTCCTGAAGAGTTCAGACTGAGACAAAAGATGAGAGAAGCAGAGTGCTGCTTGGAAAGGTCCTGTGCTGGAAAGCTGAGGGAGCATTGGAGGTACCAAGGTACAACCTCTGCCCAGGCATCGTGGCTGGGATTCTGCTCTGAAGGCAAGAGAAGCAAACAAGGGTTTGGCCCTCTTTCAGGAATTCTGGGAACATAGCAGCTGAACATTTTCTTATGGAAAAGCATATCTGGCAGTGAGGAGAGGGTGAAAGGAGAAGGAGAAAACTGGGAGATGGGAAGAGGATTGGTGCAGTTGGACTCCACCTGCGTCTCTCACCATGGCCTGAGGATTTCTGCCCTGGTGGCACCCTGTGAACACAGTGCCAGCAGAACACCTGCAGGCACTCCAACACACACCTGACTGCATGTGCTGGGGGCACAGGCAGCCAGCACCAAGCCTGGCAGAGTTCCCTAGGAAATGCTCTGAGCCCTCATGCAGGCAGGATCCTGACCTGCAGGCAGCTGAGCAATGAGAGAGCAGCAGAGCCAGTGCTGAACTCCTGGGGGTGGCTGTGGTGGGAGGGGGCCTGGGCTCCTGCCGTGACTTACTTTTGATGTGATCTTTGAAGGTGTTCAAGGCATGTGTGGAAATGACACTTTGGGACATGGTCTAATGGCCAGTGGTGTTGGGTTGGTGGTGGGACTGGATGATCTTAGAGGGCTTTTCCCACTGAAACAGTTCTATGGCTCTCTGAGGATCCCTGTGCCTCACTTGCCAGCTCCGCAAAAGAGAAGCAAAAGAGACATCTCCTCCAAAACAATATCAGGTGCCAGTGATAAGAAAATGCTGGTGGACAGCGGTCAGGAATTATACTGCTGTGCTGACCTCTGGAGAAGAGAGAAATTGCAGTAGCTTTACAATCAGATTTAGTTACATATTCCAAATTGACCATGAAATTTTATCCTTAGGTAACTAACCTCTTTTAAGTGGGAAAGGTGACTGGTGGAGTGAGACTGCTTCACTGACTGCTACTGCTTCACCTGCATTCCTGAGCCTCCCTAATGCACCTCCTGAGCCTCCCTAATGCACCTCCTGATCCTTGAACTTCATCTGAGGAAGGGGCAGGCTTTGCTCAGGCCGTCTGCAGAACGAGGAGATGCCAACCTCTCCCTCCTCTCTGGTATTTATTTTAGCTAACAACATGAGAAGGAGCCCTGGAGTTAATCACTTTCAATCAATGTCAGCCACATTATTACTTAATGGGAATTTATCCCTGCTAATATTATTTGTTTGTGAGCCATTTTCTGATGTGTTACATCCAGTTAAATGCCTTCTCCTCCTCTGCTCTAAATGGAGAAAAAATGCAGGCTAGAACCAGTGAATCTGTAAACATTGGCATAGAGAATTCATTTTACTTAATCATAATGAGGACACAAGTCAGGAATGAGACTTATTTCTGCAAGCCTTGTGTGGCAGGCTCTATATGGAACCATCTTTTGCTTTTCAAGCCTTGTGCCAGCTGATTCTGAGCAGAGCATTACTCCTAAATAAAACCCCAAAGCAACAAAAAAACCCCAACAAAACCCCCAAAACTAAATTGACATGAACTTCACAGCTGAACTGCCCAGGAATTCTGCATTTGCCATGTTCCACTCCTACTTTGACCTCATGTTCCCTCTTCCTCCTGTGCATCTCCTTCCCCTTTGCATCATCCCAATCATTAAGTAAATGGCTCTGAGTAATAGTAGAGGAACAAGTAGATGGAGCTTGAATGAGAAAGGAATGAACTGCAGCTGACATAACTCTTCTTAAAAAGGACTTCCTGGGCCATTATTACTTTATAGTACAACAAAAGCGTGACCTGAAAGTTAATAAAGAGAGCATGTTTACTAATTAGGCTTTATTCTCATTGGTCCATGCTAATTGCAAAATATCAATCTATCTCACTTATGAATATGCAAATGGGTGTCAGGGTGGCACAAGTTTCCAGCACACAGGACTCTGCTAGTTTTAATTAGATCAAAAGTGGGTCCAGCTCCAATTCAGCAAGATGGGCCCTACCCTTTAATCAGGAGAAGAAGTTTGTCTCCTAACAGTATCTTCTTCTGACAGTCAGCAAACACTAATTAACAGACATAGCTATATTAATTGCATTACTCCACTGTGTTCTTATCAGCTGGTTGATGTTGCCTGTTTGCTAATGCAAATAGTTGCTGCTCTGGTAAAGTCAACTTGCAGAAGTCTTTCTAATGCTAACTAGCAATCAATGCAGAGAAGATTTCTCAGATTTCTGTAGGGAATTCTGCATAATAGATGTGTGCTGCCTTTTGAGGGATCCACGGCCATTTAGGATAATTATTCCTCAGAGCTGAACCTATCACATTATCAGCTCCTGCAGAGGATAAAGAACACAACTTATTTGTTTAAGAACAAAGGACTATCATAATTTCCTTTAGGAATCACTAACTCACTAAGTTAAATGAAGATGTATGACAATGGGAAACTTGCATTTATAGCAATTATGTGTTGAGGGGCTTTTTTCCCCTCAAGATTCCTCGAGCATCTTTTAAAAGGCACCTTATGCTTTTACCAAGTGGTGACTTCCCAGCCCTGCAGACTGCACTCCCGTGGGATGGGTTTACACCAATAGCAGGGATGCCATCAAAACCTTCCACCTCCTTAGGTGGCTCAGCCAACCAGATGTGGATTCTGCTCCTCTGGCCTGCTGACAGGGATCATCACCCACGAATTTGTTCTTGCCTCAGCCAGTTGGGAGTGAAAGTGCCAAGCTGTCAGGCTTGGGGAATCCCTCCCTAAGCCCCTGGTGTTCTGTGGAGAGGCTGAAAGTCAATTCCCAGTACAAAGTACTGGACCTCCCGCCTTCCAGGAGGTGAATTTAGTGACTGCACCCTGGGGTAAAGGGGCACAGATGCCATCCTCTGCAACTGAGTTTCAGCTTCTCACATCTTCTGTTTGTGCCTCAGAAAAGTAAATCAAAATACTGCATTAGCCTTAGAGAGAATGATTGAAGTGAACTGTCTGAGGCTAAGGAAATTGGGCTCCTGCCTTTTTGGCTCTCCCTTCCTCTGCCAGCCAGCCTTTAAGAACTTTTTAGTCTGTTGGGCAGTTTAACCCAGATTTGAAAGGGGAGCTGAAGTCTTAGACAATGAACTGCACTTGCTGATACCTGCAGCTGGGAAGTGCAGAGAGCCCCAGGATCCAAAGGCCACTGCCAGGAGGCCAGGCTGGGCTGTGCTGCATGGTGCGGTGGTTGCCAGCTGCCCCATCTGCATATGCATGGCTGCAGCCCAGCCAGGCCCTCTGCTCCTGCTTGCCTGGCAGATGTCAGAGGGCTGCAGAGGGAGGCAGAGCTGTTGTGGAGGGGGTGAGGCAAGGAAAGGGGATATATATCTGCAGGAAGCCAGGCTCCACGAGCTGTGGCACTCACAGGAAAACTCCTTCATTTTTGGTAAGAGAAAATGGTAAACATTGTAGGGCTGCACCTGGCCAAACGCTGCTCTTCTGTTCCAGTTCCTCACTCAGCTGATCAAAACCCCTTTGTTGTGTAGCCTGATGCTTTAAAAAGGCAACCTGGGGAAATTTTTACCATACATAGTAAAAACTGCACTAAAATGTCCAGAGGACTAGTAGGCAGTATCAGTTGTCACCCAAACAGGCAGAAGGGCCATGATGAGGTAGGAAAGAAACGCGGGGTGTCCAGTCCCTTTCTCGGGGAATGGTGGCAGCAGTGGCAAGGAAACCAGAGCCCTCTGGTTAACAGGGCTTGAGAGCAGGAGCCAAGGGGAAAGCTGGGAGATGGCAGCACACTGTGGTGAGCTCTCAGCACACACACCTCTGAGAAGTGGCAGTCATCACTCTGTCAGATTTCTCTTCTCACCTCATAGCAGTAACCCAGATCCAGGGCTTCAGAGACAAGCTCCTTTTCCCTTTAAAGGGCCTGTAGCCAACGACATCATCCAAAAGCCCCTCCAAAAGAGCATTTTAAAGTAATCTCATGGGCTGCCACCCTACAATTCAGTTAGAGAACATAACCAAACCACTGACACTTGATGAAGGTCAAAATCTTGGTCTTGTGGGACCCTGGAGCTTGTTCTTCTCTCTGAGAAAACCTCTGTGAGGGGCTGCCCACAGAGATGTGTGGGGCAGGCAGGGACATCTGCTTGCCTGGCTGAAAAGCCTCCAGGACCCAGTCACAGAGTCAGCATGCAACAGCCCTCTGGACTGCAGACCTGGACTCATCGCTGGTCCTCACAGTTCAGAGAAAAGGTCCTGCAAAGACTAAAGGTTGAGCAACAAAGTGCCCTTAGAAAACACTTCTTGAGCTTACTCATGATGCTGCCAGCTTGCAGAGACCTGCTGCTGTGTCTGCTTAGCACCTCAGGGAGCAAGTTCTGGTTCTGCACAGCCAACAAACCCCTTCTTAGACCCCGCTTGTATTTGGTGAGCAGAGCTGGGCATGGAGCATTTGCACCCTGGCTTGGTGAGTTGAGAAGCACAAACAGCCATGGCTTGTGAGGAGCAGGGCTGGCTCCTCTGGGTGCAGCACACAGCCCTCACTGACAGCAAAAACTCTGAAGGAAATTCTCAACAATCTCTTAAGCACAAGAAAAGAAAAAAAGAAATGTTACCTCTAGCCACCCTCTTCGCCAAAACATTAATCCTTATCAAATGGAAATCACCATCTGTCCCTTAGATCAATGCCTGGCACTTGGGCCTGGCTGGTTTAGCTGTTATGGTACAGATACCATAGGAGATACAGGATAAATGAGGCTCCTTCAGGGATATTTGGTCAGATTTTGCTCAGCCTCTCCAAATGAGATAATTAGCTATAGCTTTCTAATTTTAAACTACTGTAAGTGGTGCAGATTAAGTGACTGTAATCTCCCTTATCCACTTTTCTTTTCACATACATGCATAATGAGCCTTTTGTCTATAATTTTGGTGTCACACTAAAAACATTCAGAGATGTAAGGAGGATATTTCCCCCCCCTGAATCTGAGATGTAAGAAGTTCTTTACTAGCCAGAATCAGTCATTACAAATCAGTTCAAAGTTGTCCTGTGTATGTTAAGCAAACAACAAAATGCTCCAAACAAGCTGCAGCCCTCTGATCGCCAAACTGCACAGTTTTACACCCTTCTGGGAGCAGTCACAGTCCCACCCAACATGGCTGTCGTCACTTACAGATCCGTGGGCCCTTCGTTGATGTTCCTGTCCAGCAGAAGGACAAAGCAATAATTGCAGCAACCTGGCAACTGCTGGGGCTCAAACCTGCACCCCAGGGCTTCTCCAGGCTGGCATGGTGGAGGGTCTCACAGGCGTACACTTGACAGCAGCTGCCATTGTCCCCAGCCCTTTGGAAGCCTGTCCTCTCTGCAGTGGCATCTGCAGAACCTGGCTTTTGTTACTGGGGGTGCACACAGAATGGGCTGGATGCAGAGATTTAATCCATATCATGGAACAGAGTTGGAAACATTTTCCAACATCGAGGTTGGAAAATACCTCTAAGGTCATCAGGTCCACCCAGCAGACGTAGAAGGCACTTTCCTCCCTTTCTCTGGGTCAGACCCATCTGTCCTTGAAGGGTTTCTGAGCTGGATAATGTGGCCTACACCTGAGCCTTGCTGCCTCAGCCCTCTGTGCTCTGCCCTGCACCCCAGTGTCACATATGAGAGGCTCTCAGGGGCACTTGGCCCTTCAGATTGTTCAGGCAGAGGAACAGCCTCAGCTTTGCTGCCAGCAGCACCAATCATCTCTCTCATGGCTTCCTTCCTTGTCCCCAGCTCCAGGGCAGCCCTGCAGGCAGCTGGCTCAGGGGACAGTGGCATCAGTGACTGCCACCCCCATACTGTGTCTGTCCATGGGGTGGGTCACACAGGTCAGCTGCTGGAGGTGTTTGAGCTGTGCTTGCAGGTGTGATGGTGTGGGCTGATGGCAGTGAGGAGGATGGGTGGAAGTGCCCCCTTGGGAGTGCTGCTTCTGGTGGCAGTGCTGCTACAGCACACCTAAAGTGCCTGTGGAGCCACACAGCCAAGTGGCACCATCAGTACACAGACCTGGCCTCCCTGCCCCTGTGCCAGCTGCACTGACCCCTGGTCTGCTGCAGAATGAGGCCCCACAGCTGATGCTGAAAATGGAAGAGTTTGTACTCGATAAAGGCTGGGGAGAAATAGAGAGGCACTGGGCAGCCTGAAGGGCTTGAGCCATAAGCTCCAGCTGACATCTGAAGCAGCCACAACTCTGCATCCAGCACAGCACCAAAGCAGCAGCCAGCCCTGCCTGCTTAGCTCAGGAGCCACACCTCCCCCAGCTCCCTCTTTCTTCCTTCCCTACCCCACAGGCTTTTGCTAACTGTTTTAAAGTGCTTCTCTCTGTGAGTAATTGCCACGTTCTCCTTGTTTAGATTAAGTTGCTGTCAGTTCATTTTGATCCAGATTCCTGCTTCAGACATTGAGAACTGCTAATGAGACAGTCTAAGCTGAACCCAAAGAAAATTTTCCCTGCTTAAAACATTCTCAAAATCACCTCAGACACTGGGCTGCATGGCTGTGGTAAAGTGGTAGCCACAGCTCACCACAGGGGCAAGGGCAGCTTGCACAATTCTGATCACCCGAAGTGTCGTAGAAGATACTCAAAATACAATTAGCCCAAATGGGACTTTTAAGCCTTCCAGAATACTTCAAACTGAGGCAGATTTGTCCTGTTGGACCTGCCAAGAGCAGAAAGCAACATTTCCCAGGGAGGGGAGGACTGTCTCACTTATTTCCAGCTGTTACTCCCAAAGGCTACCAGAGATGATGCACATCTTAGTATTTACTGACTTCAGCTGTCAGTCCTCCTGATCAAACCACAGTGATGTGGCTACTGGGTTGGTCACTTTGCACCATGCAGCTCCCACTCACTTGTCAGGAAACCTCTTAAACCCTACAGATGACTGCAGAGTGTGTGGTTGGAAATCAACCCTGGAATGAAGTTAGTGAAAAGCGCACCCAGGGAGGGCCTTGGCAGTGGTTATTATGTTTGTTTTGTTACCTGAACCTGTGTCAGAGTTTCCGAGGAGCTGTTACAAACTGCCACTGAAATGAACGAACCCAGCCAGGGGAGCAGATGGACAGAGCCTGGCTGCAGGATGCTCAAGCCCTGGATTTTATAAGGAGGGAAAGATGCAAACACCAGGGGGTCCAATAGTGCCAAGGACTGGGCAGGTAGAGCACAGACACACACCCAGCCCTGGCACTAGCACTCTGCTGCATCAGGGGAGTCCTGTCAACTACAACAAGTGGAGCGTCCAGTCTCTAGAGAGAGCCTGTCCTCTGCTCGATGCTGGTCCAGAGAAGCCAGGGGCATTCTCTGACATGTCCTGGGAGGATTTGCTGCTGCTGTGCTCTGGCAGGTGCCCATTTCCTTAGAGCTGGCTCCACTAGAACTTCTAAAGCCAACAAACTGTATGAGCTTCATATTATTTTTCATGACACCTCCCGGCCACTGTAACTTCCTCAGTGCTGCAGGACTTACAGTCCTGCAAGCAAGCACTTTGCTACCCCCAAGGATAATGGGATGTCTTTCCAGTTTACTGTGTTACCCCCAAAAATCCCCACAACAAAATCCAACCAAAGCCCTCAGTGAGACACAAACCCAGAGGAGCTACCGAAGGAAGGTACCGCTAGGGAGCTAATTCACAAGAGTCTGTTTCACAGCAATCCAAAAGCAGATAGCAGCATTACTGCCCAGCACAGGACCATGTGCAGTGGGATAAGAGCCACTGAGCAAGTGCTGCCTCTGAACCTTGCTGCTGACAGCTTCTGAGTAAGAACTAATTGCTCTGATGATTCCCTTTCAAGTCCTCTCCTACCTTCGCACCTAACTTGCCCTCTAAAACTTCCCCTCTCTTTGCAGTGATGTTTTCAATAAATCTAATTTATTGCCCAGTTGCTGTTTCCTAATGTGTCTTTGTTTGAATAAGGCAAGACTCAGTCTGGGAATCTTTTGTTATGCAGCAGAATTCTTGCTCCAGTGAAGTTACAGCCACTCTGGTCCTTGGCTTTTGGGTGGTTTTGTTTGTTTGTTTGTTTTTCTTTAATAAACACATTGGAGGTTGTCACTAATTGGAGGGGGCTCTAAGTTCACATAAAGTGGTCAGATTCACATCAGAAAATGCATGAAATGGGAACCTACATCTGTTGCACACACACCAGAAGATCCATTCAGGTAGAGTCCTCTTTAACACTATTGATACACAGGTTGTCACAAAAAAAGAAGCTCCTTAAGGGCCCCAGGTTATTGTGCAGCAGTAACGACATCAGGTTAACCCCCCCAAAAAACCCCCCAGCTCCCAAGCAGACCAGAGCAAACCCTCCTACCCATATAGTTTAGGCCAAGCTGCCAAATCCTATTACAAATTCAATCCTATTAAAACGTTCCCAGGTTTAAGCCTGCTTTGGAGTTTTTCACAGGAGTGCGTGACCCCAGCCCAAACCCCTCCATGTGTGGCCGAGAGACCTGCAGATAATTGTAAACTTCAGGGGCTCCCATTAATCTGGGCACAGGCAGATATTAGCCCTTGTAAATCAGCACCTAAACAAGGACAATGGTTAAAGCCAGCAATAGGCTTTTAATGAGGCAGATCAAAAACAAATGGAAGCAGCGGGACACTGGGATCTGCCAAGGAGGGGCAGGGGAAGCCAGGGGGCTTTGTCCTCCTCCCTCCATGCAAAGAGATGGCAGGAGCCCAGGCCCTCTCCTCTGCCTGCAGGACTCACCCTGCGATGTCTGCTCCTCAGGGCTGGGCAGAGGATGGCTGCCAGGGGAGGAATGAGCTTGCTGTCTGTGCAGTCCCAAGGGGAGCACACTCCTGTTTCTCCCGAGCCTCATGCTCCTGCCTGTGCACTGCAGTGGAAGGAACACCATGGAAAAGCAACCTGGGCTGTGAGGGCAGAACTGGGCATGAAGGCCCTGCTTAAACACACTCTGCTTGTTGCTTTTAGCTGTGCTCTGCTTAAACACCTTTGCACTGGGGGCAATACTGGCTCATAAAGCACCTCCTGTTGGCTTGGCTGTGAGCAGGAGAGAGGGATTGGGTTTGGGGGCAGAAAGTTAGAGGACTCTCAGACTCTCCTTACTCTGACATCAGCATTGCCAGCAGGGCCCTAGAGGCACTGGGAGCTGTGTGTGTGGTCAGTTCACTCTCACTTCCCTTCTTCCTCAGAGAGATGTCAGGAGGTAATTCTAGACACTTGCATATCCTCACTGGGAGTGCTGCATGCCACTTCCCTGCTCCACGTGTGTGTAATTGCAAAGCCAGCAGGGGATATTGGATGATACTAGGAGCTGTGGCACCATTAGTATGCACTGCAGCTTCTTCTCTCCAAATACAGGGTGTGCACTCTGTTGTCATCAGGCAGGAAACTATGGGAGAAGGAACTGATTGTCCAGGCAGGCTGAAGGGATTAAAGCATGGCTTTGGGATGCTCAGCCCATCCCTTACCAGCCAGCATGTTCTCTTGGCTGTCCTGTCCTGCTGTCCAATGCAGGTGGTTTCCCCAGGATCAGCTGTGGGTTCTGCCTTTGTTGTCACCTGCAGCTGTCACACTCTCTTGATGTGCAGCTTGCTGAGGTCAACCACAAGCCAGGTCCTGCAAGCGCCTCTCTTCAAAACACTCCCTGCCCCCAGGCCTGAGAAAGAGCTTCTCTTAGCATCACCCTTACCTCATGCCTCTGTTAGAGCTGCAGATACTGCTCTGCCCAAACCGTGAGCACCCAGACACTGCTCAGGCACTGGATTCCTACTGATTTTGCCAGGCAGTTTAGCAAGTGGAGATGGTATTGATGGGCACTGGATCCCTACTAATTTTGCCAGACAGATGGTGTTGATGGCAGTAGCTGCTCAGAAGTTAGATGCCCACTCTATGTCTTGATGCCAGCAGCAGTCACTGGCAAGAGATTGGCCCCTTCAGAAGGCAACTGATCTGTTTTTATTCAGAACCCATCTTAGAGTTAGAGAAACCTCCTGCTGAAGTGCAGCTTTTCTCTGTCTAGAGGGACTCTACAGCACTTGGAGATCTAAGATCTCAGCCATCAATGTTGTGTGAGATCAGCCTCAGCTTGGTGATTAGCACACATCACTGAATGCCACAGTTTGTCCTTCCCTGCCTGCTGCATTTGGTGACTCTCCATTCCTCCCTAGCTTTATCTTAACTAAATTTTACAGCACACAGCACTGTAACCCAAACTATTAACTGCCATACTCATTAGCACCATCATCTTGCTGTAGAGGACTTGCCTATTAACCATGGCAGCTCTGGTGGTGAGGGAGGATGATCAGCCCAAAGGAGGTAGAACAATGCACAATTCCTAGTGACCCTCACAGCTTGTTGTGAGGTAGAGGAATGTTAGTGATGATGTGTGGCATAGGAAATCAGAATGAAAGCTTTGGGAGGATGCACACTGCACAACACTTCAGATTATTCTTATACCTTAAGCATGGTAAAAGATATCACTAAGACACTGCCAATAAACCTTTTGTCTACAAATCTGCAACATGGGATCTACAATCTGAGAGGATCTGGGGAAATGGAGCAGTGCTAGATGGGCCACGTTCTCATCTTGGTCTAGAAGCCAGGGAGTTCAGGGGAGAGAAGAGGTTCAAGTGCAAAGCGCAGGCTGTGTGCATCTCTGGGACACAGTCTGCTGGAGGCAGGAGCTTGTAGGTGCCTTGGAGTGAAAAGCTTACAAGGGTGTTCTGAGAATTTGCATGGTAAGTGTCCCTGAAGTCACAGGGTGCAGCCCCAGCCCTGTTTAAATCAGTAGGTGACTGATTTAATAAACCTTTTTTCTGACTCCAGTGCTGCCACTCTTCTTGTTATTAAATCTATTTTGTGGGCAAAATACTGAAATCTTTCAGGGGCATTAATTGTCCCAGGAGATAATCAAATCAGGACACAGATTTTGTGTCTTATTTAAACCATTTAAATCAGGAGAGCCAGAAAGAAAATGAAGGCCACAGGGTGAGATTTTCATTTATTTATTTATTTATTTGTTTGGTATATGGAGAGCTTCTCACTTACATCTCCAATGGTTTGGTTAAGTTCTGTTGCCTGAACTGTAAAATATTAAAGATCCACGATAAAAAAAGTGCTCCCATGCTTCAGATCTGACCAATTCCATTACGTGCACTATTGAAGGATGAAACTTTTCTCTTGGATCAAACTGCTGGCATGGAATATTTATATTTTATATAAAGCTATCTTCAGGGAAACAAGCAGGCAGAGGGAAGCAAGCAGCCATAAAATGACTTTTTTCATTCTGAAGTAGGTCAACACTGGGTACATTACTCTTATTGCAACAGTCATGTTGAGCTTTTCAGTTAGGGGAGGATGTGTCTATGAGGTTCTTCCAGTTTTTATTGATCCCTCTGTCACTCCAGGGTGATGAATTTCTGTACCATATGCAGGGGAGCCAAGGAAGCGTTGCTTTCCCTGACTTCATCTGCTGCTGGGGGGAATGTCTTTGGCCATTTCAGTGCCCATCCACTTTGCCATCAAAGAACTTCACATTAAAGGAAGCTTCATGTATTTTTAATGTCTGTTACAAGCTTACCAGGCTCTAAACTCCTTGGTAGATGCTAGCCTGCTGCAGAAATTCTGATCTGTGCCTTTCCCAGCCTCCAAAACATGGCTCTGTCTCTGGGAAACGATCCCAAGTGCCAAATACACTTTGAAGCAGTGAAACCCTCTAATCCATCCTCTCAAGGCAGTGGATGCATTGCTTCAGCACCCTCAGACCCAGACACATGACTTCTCTGTGGAATTGGGGGGTCCATCATGGCCTTTGGAGGATGGGCAATGAACAAGGCAGAGCTCTGGTTCACTGCAAGAGTCGCTTACCCAAAGCAAAGTTCTCTTAAGCAGCCTGCTCTGAGTTCTGAGAAACCACAGCAGCTTCCTTGCTCTAATTGCCTTACAGCTCTGGTCCTGAGGATGGACAGAGTCACAGCTTGGCTCTTTAGTACAGAAGACATGGGAGACAACTCCTACACAGAGAGGAGGAAGCAGAATTCCTCTTTGTCAGGCTGGCAGAGGAGTAGTTTCAGTTTTCCAGCCTCCCATGTGCTGTGGGAAGCTCCTGTGCTCTCTGGGTTTGGCAGGTGGTTCCATGGATGATCTCCTGAGTTGATTTGCTCAGAGGTGCTGTGTGGGCAGCTCCAGAAATGGGAGGGATTTCTCTGCTGATGGCCACAGAGTATCTCCTGCTAGCTGTGTAGGCACCTGGTGCCTAGTGGGAACAAGATCTGTTCCTCCTCAGGTAGTGTGGGTGACACCGAGGGTTATGCTCCAATCAGAGTGAGAAAGGGAAGAGTTGGTGCCACTGAAATTGGGTTCATCTCCAGACAGGGATATATTGTTTTTCCTCAATATATCAGAGTATGTCATTTTAAAAAAAGTGTTTTAGGCTGCTCTACAAAAGATTAGCTCTATAGGAAATGTTAATATTTGCTCAGAGTAATTCCTTTTTGCCATGCTTCAAAAAGTAATAAAACTGCAGTCTTGGGTCTGCTTTCTGTGGTCCTCAGACAGGTCTGCAAGTCAAATTAAAAAAAAAAAAAAGGCAAGAAATAAAATGCAAAGAAATCCTGTGAGCCTCTGACACCTTCCAAGCCAGGCTGAGTGGAGGAAAAAACCTCTTCCCCTGTAGCCACCTGGTGCTGCAGTGGTCTCTTGAGAAGTGAGTGTGAGGAAGGTATGAAGGCTGTGTTCTCTTGTACAGATTTTCTTTCCTTAATGTCATCAGGCTGTGCTGGCAAAAGGAGATATCCAGAGGTGGCTTCCCATTGTCTCCATCCCATTTAAGAGACAAAAGTTTGCCCCAAGGGCATCTCAATCTCTATCCCTATGCAAGAATTTTGTGTCCACTACATTTGTCTTCCCTGTGTCCTTCTCCTCACCAACAGAAAACTAATTTTTTGAAACATTCCAGCAACAGGTCAAGACCAGCATGAGCATGAAGGTGAGAAAATACAACCAGCCCAGGCTCCTGCCCTTACTCAATCCCTTACCAACACATCGGAGACACCAGTGCTTGGCTCTTCCGTTCCTGATACCACCCAGCACTCCATTCTCACAGTGAATGCCAGGCTCTTTGGTTTCATCAGTCACACCTCCTCTCTTCTCCTTTTCTTGTGGCTCCATTTTACCTACTTTTTTCTACTCTACCCCTTTAGATCTTCCTTGAGATGTCTCAGAAGAGCCTCCAGCCCATCCTGGCATCTTTCCAGCGCTGGTGGACCCTGTGCTGGTCCACCAAGCACGGGCCAATCCAGCCTCCCATTTTAGGGTCCCTTTCTCTGTTTCCTAGTGTTTGACTGGCTGTGGTGGCTGCCCTAAGGTGGCTGGGCAGGCAGAGCTGGGGTGCCCTTGGCTGTGGCTGGTGGTGCAGCCCAGCCTGCCCTCCTGCCATACCTTCAGGGGGTTTGTCAGCAGCCCCGTGTGGTGCCCGTGCTGGCGTGCCAGGCTGTGTGCTGTTAGCAGGCGAGCAGAATCACTGGGAGCTGCTGGAGGTGCAATTAAGGCTTTCTTCCAGCTTCCTTTCATGTGTGCCAGATTGGCCTGGCCTGCCATTTTATTGAGCCTGACAGCAGCTTTCATCCCCGCGACACTGATGAGAGTGCCGAGTTGCTCACACCAGCAGCCTGCCAGCTCCAGTGGACAATCTGAATAGCTGTGATCCTACATTAGAATGTCAGCATTAAGGGAGGAGAGTGCACCATTTTGTTGCACAGCTGTAAAACCACTTCAGCAAGGCTTTCAAGCTCATTATTGCACAGGCAAGGGGTTTCAAGCATGAGTGCTTATGCCCTGTTCTCAACTCCCCTCCTCAGCCTTGCTCCTAGAAATCTGCTTTTATTATAATTTTTATATTCTAAGGTGGTTTCCCCTGCCTCATCCGGGAGCAGCTCTCAGGCTGGAGCAGCAGCAAGGCTGCAGACACAGCAACAACACAAACTTTACAACTGTGTGGCAGGCCAGTGGCAGCACTAGAGGGGCTGTCTTGGAGAGGCAGGGCTCAGTGCCAGTGCATTGTGTGCAGGCTGTCCTGGCAGTGCAGAAACAACAGACTGCCAGAGGGGGGTCTGGTCAGTAGCTGAGGGCAATTCATTGTTCAAACAAATAAAGAAAAAAAAGAAGGTGTAATATCTAACTGCAACACTTGCCCTCCTCTAGGACATATCTGCTCCCACATTACTCGTGAGCAGAGCCCTGCACCCTTTCTGCACTGCACTGTGCACTCTGCAATGCCTTTGCACAGAAGGCTGCTCTAGAAGAGGGGACAAGAAAGATGCTCACAGATCTTGCAGGGACTATAGCTGACATCCCACTGACACTGTAGGAAAGGCAGCCTGGGTGTGAGCACAACTGTGGAGATATCCATCTAGGTCCAAACTGGTCCCAGTGGAGGCTGCCCCTTGTCCTGTGGTTATCAGCACAATGTTTGCAGAAACAGGAGCCTCAGCAGGTAAAGATATCAGAGGGATGGTGGCAGAGAGCAGGGCTGCACTTGAAACCAGGCTGCCTTAGGTGGCACAGGACAACTGTGTAAACATGTTGATAAAACTTCCTACAGCTCAGATGCCTTCTTATCACTTACAGTGAATGATTACTTTATTTATTGCCCTTCAGGAGAGGTAACACATGTGAGGCCGCTCTGCAGCTCCAATAACTATTGCACCTTTTCAGTCTGCACTGGCAAGTTGCAGTTGACATCTGCAGCCATGTGTCGGTGTGAGCTGAAATTCCCCCCCCACCAACAATAACCAGGCTAGCTCAGTCTGGAAGCAAATGAAAAGCTGTATTTACAAGCAGAGTCTAAAATCTACAATGAAATGCAATGAATATGTACAAATATACAAAATTCACAACATTCACAAATATATACAATCAACAGAAAAAGCACAACCGATCTCCCTTTGCTTCCCCCCAAGGGGACCCTCCAAAAGGGGCCTCCCTCTCCCAGGAGCTTCCCCCCCAGACCCCCCTGGACAGAGAAGCACAGTTAGTTAAGCAGAAAGTTGTTAACTTAGCTGCCAAGGTCAGTGTGTTATCTTCAGCCAGAAGAGAAGAAGAAACAGCAGCCAGACAGCCCAGCAACTGCCCCCACTGCCGAACACAGAATGTGCCGAATGCCTACTTTGTTTTGGGTAATAGTTCTTAAACATTTCTATCTATCCAATGGAAGTGTTTAGAACAATCGTTATTTTGCTTTCTTACACCCAATAGTGACTTATTTACATTCTTTCACTTTCTCTGTTCTGAACTTTGCAAGGAAAAATTAAAAAGACAGTTTCAAACCATCACAGTCCACCCCTTCTAAACAATTCCATTGGCTGCTACTATCATTTATCTAATCTAAAATAATATCTACAACAATAGGTGAATAAAGACCATAGTCCATTCCGGCTATTTCAGATGTAGATGATTCAAAAGAGTCAAATCACAGGAAAAACAGCAAACAGCTTGTTTCCTCACAGATGGAGCAAAGGAAGGAACAGGGACTCTCAGTTGACTCAGGGCTCTCAGGGTTCGTGCACCGTAGATCTCATGAACTCTCCTCTTGGGCGCGATGCTGTATCTGCACAACACTCTGAATTTAACCTCTCTCAGCCAAAGTTAGATTTCTTTGTGGTATACACTGAATTTCACCATTTTCTTGCATCACCCAATAGGTGTGACCAGGACCTTCAGCAGAAACCACCCCTCGGACAGGTTTGGCCTCTCCTGAAGGAGAAAATACCCAAACAGTTTTGCCTAACAGATTCTTTTCTCTGATAACAGGAACTCTACCACCTTCCTCCTTTCGCAACAAATCTGATTGGGCAGGTCCAGCTCGATTCACTGAACCTCTACTATTCACCAGCCAGGTTGCTTGTGCTAAATGTTTCTCCCAGTTTTTCAAAGATCCACCCCCCATGGCTTTGAGAGTGGTTTTCAGCAAACCGTTGTAGCGTTCGATCTTCCCTGCAGCTGGTGCATAGTAGGGAATGTGGAATATCCACTCGATGCCGTGCTCTTTGGCCCAGTTTTTTACAAGATTGTTCTTGAAATGAGTTCCATTGTCCGACTCAATCCTCTCTGGAGTTCCGTGTCTCCACAGGATTTGTCTCTCCAGGCCAAGAATGGTGTTACGTGCAGTTGCATGAGGAACTGGATAAGTTTCCAGCCATCCAGTACTTGCCTCTACCATAGTCAGCACATACTGCTTACCAGATCGAGAACGAGGTAGAGTGATGTAGTCAATCTGCCAGGCTTCACCATACTTGTACTTGGACCATCGGTCACCATACCACAAGGGCTTGATCCGCTTTGCCTGCTTAATAGCAGCACAAATGTCACAGTCATGGATGACTTGTGTGATAGCATCCATGGAAATGTCAATGGATCTGTCACGAGCCCATCGGTAGGTTGCATCTCTGCCCTGATGTCCTGACGAGTCATGGGCCCACCGAGCTAAGAACAGCTCACCTCAGTGTTTCCAGTCAAGATCAGGATCAGGATCAGAGTTTGTGTCCACCTGGGAAACTCTTGCAGCTAGATCTGCCTGATGGTTGTGTTGTTGTTCTTCAGTAGCTTTGCTCTTAGGAATGTGAGCATCGATGTGTCTCACTTTCACTGGGATTCTCTCAATGCAAGCAGCAATGTCTTGCCACAGATCTGCAGCCCAGATTGGCTTTCCTTTCCTCTGCCAGCCATTCTTCTTCCAGTCTTTCAGCCAACCCCACAAGGCATTGGCTACCATCCACGAGTCGGTGTAGAGATAAAGCTTTGGCCATCTCTCACGTTCAGCTATGTTAAGAGCTAGCTGGACAGCTTTTACCTCTGCGAATTGACTGGATTCTCCTTCTCCATCTCTCGCTTCTGCAACTCTGCGCGTTGGGCTCCACACTGCAGATTTCCATCTCCGCTTGTTCCCAACAAGACGACAGGAACCGTCTGTGAACGAAGCATATCTCTTTTCATCATCAGACAGATCACTGTAAGGAGGAGCTTCCTCTGCACGAGTTACTCTCTCCTCTGGAGGTTTAGCACAGCTTGTGCCTTCTGGCCAGTTTGTGATCACCTCCACCAAACCAGGCCTTTCGAGATTTCCCATTCGAGCTCTCTGTGTTATCAGAGCCATCCACTTAGACCAGGTAGCATCTGTTGCATGATGTGGTGAAGAACCTTTGCCTTTGAACATCCAATTCAGAACTGGCAATCTAGGAGCTAGAAGAAGTTGTGACTCAGTTCCAATCACTTCAGAAGCAGCTTTCACTCCTTCATAAGCAGCTAAAATCTCTTTCTCTGTTGGAGTGTAGTTTGCCTCTGAGCCTCTGTAGCCACGACCCCAGAAACCAAGAGGACGTCCTCGTGTCTCCCCTGGAGCTCTTTGCCATAAGCACCAGGTTGGACCATTGTCACTCGCGGCCGTGTACAGAATGTTCTTAATGTCTGGACCAGCTCAGACAGGTCCCAGACCCATCGCTTGGACTACCTCTCGCTTGATCTGGTCAAAGGCTGCTTGTTGCTCAGGACCCCATTGGAAACTGTTTCTCTTTCGAGTCACATCATAGAGAGGTTTCACAATCTGACTGTATCCAGGAATGTGCAGTCTCCAAAATCCCACTATGCCTAAGAAACTCAGAGTTTCTTTCTTGTTGGTGGGATTTGCCATGGTGGAGACTCTGTTTATCACATCCATTGGGATGTGACGGCAACCATCTTGCCACCGCACTCCCAGAAACTGGATTTCTCTGGCAGGTCCTTTCACCTTGTCTCGCTTGATAGCGAAACCGGCTTGCAAGAGAATGTCAAGGATTTTGTTACCTTTCTCGAAGACTTCTTCAGCAGTCTCACCCCAGACGATGATGTCATCGATGAACTGAATGTGTTCTGGAGCTCCACCTTTCTCCAAAGCATCATGGATCACTGCATGGCAGATGATTGAACTGTGAATCCACCCCTGGGGCAAACGATTGAATGTGTACTGAATGCCTCTCCAGGTGAAAGCAAACTGAGGCCTGCATTCCTCTGCTATGGGAATAGAGAAGAAAGCATTAGCAATGTCTATGGTAGCATACCATTTGGCCTGCTTGGATTCCAGCTCATATTGGAGTTCCATCATGTCTGGTACAGCTGCACTCATGGGTGGAGTTACTTCATTCAAGGCACGGAAATCAACTGTCAGACGCCACTCTCCATTCTGCTTTCTCACAGGCCAGACTGGACTGTTGAAAGGTGAATGAGTTTTGCTGATGACCTTCTGACTCTCCAACTGACGAATCAAGTTTTGAATGGGCACCAAAGAGTCACGGTTGGTTCTGTATTGTCTGTGATGCACAGTTTGAGAAGCAACCGGCAGCTTTACATCCTCTATCTCATGTTGTCCCACAACTGCAGATTCATCTGAAAGCTCAGGTCTAATGGACAACTTCAATTTTCCTCCATCAATTTCTACAGTTGCTATTCCAAAAGCCCATTTGTAACCCTTAGGGTCTTTAAAACGCCCTTCTCTCAGAAAGTCAATTCCCAAAATACAAGGTGCATTAGGACCTGTTACAATAGTATGTTTCTTCCACTGCTTCCCAGTTAAACTTATATCAACCTCTATCTTAAACAACTCTTGAGATCCACCAGTGACTCCCTGAATAGTTATAGATTCTCCCCCTTGATAATTTGATGGTATTATGGTGCACTGAGCTCCTGTATCAACCAAGGCCCTGTACTTCTGAAATTTTGAAGTGCCAGGCCACTGGATGTACACATCCCAATAGATTCTGTTATCTCCATTATCCCTTACCTCCCCCTGGCGGAAGGCAGGGCACCCCTAATGGTGGGGATTACCTCCACATGTACAGCCGGCACAATGTCCAGCACCAGAATTAGGATCACTGTTGGAGCTATCAGAGTTGTTCTGGGAAACTGAGGAAGCGACAGCTACCATCCCGGTATTGCTACCTCGGGATCTGCCCCTCTGCAGCTCCTGTAACCTCTTGAAAAGATCAGAAGTTGGTTGACCATCCCATCTGTTCATGTTCTCACCAAACTGATCACGCAGAGTTATCCAGATACTGCCACGTGATTGCCTCTGCTGTCTGTTTCGGTTTGACCTATTCTGGAATGGCCTCCTTGGAGCACGTCTGTTCCTAACAGCTGAAACTTGTATCCATCTGGAGGAAGAGGAATTAGAATCATCCCCCTTCATCAAGTTGGATATGGAGGTTTTAAGTTCCTCCTTCAGCTCTTTCATGCAATTCTCCATCTTTCCAGACAGAGTTTCAATGGCTGAAACCAAAGAAGTACGTGCAAGACTATCCTCCAACTGCCTCATTTGGTCAGTGAAATGGCCAACAGTAGGAGGCACTCCACCATAATTTCTTGCCACAATCCTGCTTGCCAGAATAGTGGCATAATTAGGAGGAGCAAGCTTAATGAGCTTTTTGGCAAGGCCTGTTCCAACAGGAATTTCATCAGGATTGAGAGTCTTATGATCTCCATACATTACTTCTCTCACAGCAAACTCTCTCAGACGCTTGATTCCCTCAGCTATTGTGGTCCAAGGCTTAGGGTTCCATGGTAAATCATCTCTGCTGGGGTACCTCAGTGAGACTGCCAGTAGGAGGCGTGCCCACAGAGAAACTTTACCAATGCACTTGCCTAGATGCCTGTCTATGCCTGTATCCTTTGAGAGCATCCCCAACTGAGAGGCCGACTTATCACCTACCACCAATGCTGGGGCTCCCATATCAAAACACCTGGCTAGCCAAGACAGGACTGGCTCATTATCTCCTCTGATGTAATCCTTCCTCACATGTCTAATTTCCTGTCTGGGTGCATTAGCTGACTGTATGTCATCCTCATCATCATCATCATCATCCTGAGGTCGCTGTCCCCATAATCCTATTTTAATCCTCCGTTGAATTTCTTTGAGTTCAGAGGCACTACCAGCAGTTGCTAATCTACTAGGGTCTACATCCTGACCTACATCTCCATCATCCATGTGGGGTCTCAAGAGGTCTACCAGAGTTTTAAGGCTAACCCTCTCTTCCTCATCAGAAGGATCTTTCTTAACAGAGGGACCCTGAGTAGAAGGACCCTCATCTCCATCTGCACCATCTCCTGCAGCATCTGCATCTCCTTTACGCTTTCTGGTTACAGTGGCCACCAAATTTACTGGCTTGGTTTTCACATTCACAGCAGAGTTGGAAGAGCAAGTAGCCTTATGTCTTTCTTGATACAGTGCTATCAGTAGCCATATGATTATTCCAAGAAGCAACAAATTTAAGATTAAGGCTAGTACAAGATATCTAGGGTACCACTGGTTACAAAGACCCTCTGTAGTTGTAAGAGGAGTAACAAACTCATATGTGTCTGCTAGCAGATCCATAGTTGAGTTACCATAGCTTCTTAGCCCAATAAGACCATAACAGAATTCACCAACATTCAGTAACTTGTTCTTAACCCAAAGAAACAACTTATATGCCACGTATCTCACAATCTTGTCTATCATGCAGGAAACAGCCCATCTGTAAACAATCACACTGATAACAGAGGAAATAAAATTACTCAAAATCCAAAACAGCTTCATTTTGCTTCCTAATCTGAGCAGAAATAAATCAAACAAGCAATCGAGCCCCGAGTTGGAGCGCCAAAAATAAAAAGTGTGTCGGTGTGAGCTGAAATCCCCCCCCACCAACAATAACCAGGCTAGCTCAGTCTGGAAGCAAATGAAAAGCTGTATTTACAAGCAGAGTCTAAAATCTACAATGAAATGCAATGAATATGTACAAATATACAAAATTCACAACATTCACAAATATATACAATCAACAGAAAAAGCACAACCGATCTCCCTTTGCTTCCCCCCAAGGGGACCCTCCAAAAGGGGCCTCCCTCTCCCAGGAGCTTCCCCCCCAGACCCCCCTGGACAGAGAAGCACAGTTAGTTAAGCAGAAAGTTGTTAACTTAGCTGCCAAGGTCAGTGTGTTATCTTCAGCCAGAAGAGAAGAAGAAACAGCAGCCAGACAGCCCAGCAACTGCCCCCACTGCCGAACACAGAATGTGCCGAATGCCTACTTTGTTTTGGGTAATAGTTCTTAAACATTTCTATCTATCCAATGGAAGTGTTTAGAACAATCGTTATTTTGCTTTCTTACACCCAATAGTGACTTATTTACACTCTTTCACTTTCTCTGTTCTGAACTTTGCAAGGAAAAATTAAAAAGACAGTTTCAAACCATCACAAGCCAGCACTTGCTCCTGCTCTGGCTCCTTCCAGAAGATCCCTCTCTCACCCACCTCAGCACTTGAGATGGGGATGTGACTTAAAAGTTCTGTTTCTGTGAGGATTAATCGTTGCAGAGCATCAGCTGTAAGGTTAGGGTTATGTGGGCAGCTTCAAGAAGGGTGGCAAACACCCACCTCTGCTGCTTCCTGATGTACCAACGCAGAAGTGTCCCAGCCCCTCACACTGTTGATTTCAGATGAGGATTTTTCTGGGCAGCTGCCAAGGAAAAGGCTCCAGCAGGTCAGTGCTCCTCCTCCTGTGTGCACACCTGTTGTGTTTCCCCATGTGTGCTGGGCAAACCAGCCATGGCCTGCAGCACAAAACCCTGCAGCACTCAGGGCATTGGTTTGCTCATTTCTAGAAAAAGCTTCCTTCCTGTGCTGTGGGAACAGAGCAAAGAAAACCGCAAACTCCAACAGCACAAACCACACAGCAACCCTCAAACGAACAATCCCAGAATGCCAGCTTGGAGGGAACCCCAAGGATCATCTGCTCCAACCTTTCCAGGTGATGGTGCAGCTGGAATGAGCTGGCCCAGCACCCTGGCAAGCTGAGGCTTCCAACTGCTCAATGGAAGGGAGGGATTCCACTGCTTCCCTTGGGAGATGATCCCAATATCCAGCTGTGCTCATGGGGAAACATTTCCTTCTGGAGTCCAATGGGAATCTCCCCAGCAGTAACTTGTCCCCATCACCTCTTGTCCTTGCCATGGGACTCCTTGTTAAAAGGGAGTCTCCATTCTCCTGACAGCCACTCTTGAGGTCCTAGTCCATGGTGATAAGGTCTCCCCTCAGCCTTCTCTTCTCAAGGCTGAGCAAACTCAGCTCTCTCAGTCTTTCCTCACATGGCAAAAGGTTTTCTTTCCTCTGGATTCAATTTTCCTGATATCTTAAGTGCCTCTTACACTTGTGGAGATTTATTTTGCTGTTTGATACGTCCCACCTGTGATGCATCACTAAGCACTAAACATCCACGAGGGAACAAGCTAAAATGTATTTACCTGCCTGGAATTTTCCTTTCCCCCTCAGTGGCTGTGGAAAGACCCCACCCGGAAGAGTGTCTCATTTGAATCATGTCTCTAATCGTCCTTTTGTCCCACAGCAAGCTCTCCTTCTGGGAGCTGAGGGAGAAATCCTGCCATTCTTTCATTTTGCTATCTTGCTTCCCTATCTTCATTTCCATTTTTTGTTTGATAAATTAAATAGATAAAAGCCAGCAGCTCCTGTTGGAAATGGCTAATCTTGCAGAATGTTTATTCATCAGGATTTGTACTTTGTCTTCTCAGTTTGGGCAGTTGGCACTAGTTTGAGGAGATGGTAAAAAAAACCAAACCCACACCCATAAATCAGACAGCTTCTTTGTTTGGAGCAGAAGAATAATCCAGCTCTAATGGGTCACAGAGGACCCAGCAGCCACTTCAGAGAAGGAAAATTCTGAGCAGGTGAGGACGTTTTACATCCCTCTCTCCAGGTTGTGGGAAGTGCTCTGTTTCTAAATGACCTTTATTTCCCATCTGGAGCCGAGGCCAAAGCTGTGGCTGTGTCATTGCCTGAAAGATTTCTCTGCTCTCCTGGTTCGTCTCGTGAGCCCGAGAAGAAAGTGCAAGGTGTCAACATGTTCCTGTCCCAAAGCAGAGCCAGGTGCCCTGGAAAGCCTTCCTAGATCCTGCCCTCTGCCACTGGGACTGCAGAATGGGCACCCTTACCACACACTGCTTTGCAGACACCATTGTTTCTCCTCACTGCCAGCTCCCTGCTCTGCAGGAGTTTTTTTGCCACCTCAGAGGGGACAGCCCAGGATGAGTCTTCTCAGAAGCTGCCACATGCTGGAGAAAACACTTGCAGAGTCATTAGCTTTGCCCTGCCACTGGCTGCTTGAAGCCTGGAATTCACTGTCTGATTTGCTATGAGAGGCATTCTGTGTTTGAGATCCATGGCCCTAATGAGAAATAGCTCCTAAGCTCAGGACCTTTGTAGTGCCTAATGAATGCTAAATGGTTCTGAAAGCTCATGATGCTCTCATTCTCAGGCATGGGTTTCTCCAAGTGAGAGACTCAAATGTGTTTGAAAAGAAAGTCAGTTCCAATGCAGAGCTCTGTGCTTCCTCCCAGGGACAGCTCTTTTGCACAGCAGAAGTTGTTTGGCTTGCCCAGCAGCAAAGGAGCAGGCACCTCAGAACACACTTGGGGAAGGCACTGCTCTATCAGGTAACACACCTGGGAACTACCTTTCAACACCCTGCCTAGGCCTGTTCTGCTTGAGAGAGCCAGACCTTAGACCTCCTCTCTGACACATCTGGCAGAGGTTTGCCCTCCCCACTCATCCTATCATGCTGGCCTTTGCTACTGGGCCTGATACCCTCCCCCTTGTAAGGACTCATAAGGGGAAAAAGATGCTGGTGTCTCTATCAGCAGCACTGGGGAAAGCAGCCACAGCTCACAGCTTCCTCAGCAGAGAGCTTGCTGTCAACCTGATGTTCATCTCGGGTCACTTGTCACAGCCTGCCTCTGAACACCATCAGCCTGCCATCACCCAGCACAACTTCAGCAGGGATTCACTCTCCTCTCAGAGCAGTTCACTCTGAGCAGCTGAGCAGAGGAAACAGCCTCTTTAGTACCAAACTTGGTCAAATTCACCTATTTCTAAGAAAACCAGGAGGGAGAACCTATCCCATCTTAGTGCTCAGACTGCCCATTGCTGGAAATAAAGCAGACATGGATTTGGAGGAAAGCTTCTGAATGCTCCAATTCAAGTTGCTATCTTGGGACCCCAGTAGCTCCCTAGTAATTTGTTTCATCTCTGTCTGTGTCTAATGCAGCTGCAGGACTTTCTGGGGAAGCAAAAGTCAGTGGTGATCATGCAGGTGAGGAGGTGCAGACTTCTGGGCTGCTGAATTCAGCAGTGTGTCACTTACTGGAACCAAAACTTTCCTGCCTGCTCTGGACCATTGCAGTCTCTGCCAGCTGACAGCATCTGTGGTGCTGTGGTTAGTGGTGGAGCTGTCTGTCCTCCAGGAAGGATTCAGCAGTGGGTGCTGTTTACCTTCAGAGCTAACAGGTGTAGTTTTAAAACAGCTGTTTAAAAAAGCTGTTGAAATTGGTCTGTGCAGGGGGCTGGAGAATCACAGCATCACAGAATGGCTTGGGTTGGAAGGGGCCTTCAAGATCACCTAGCTCCAACCCCTGCCATGGGCAGGGACACTGACAGAAGAAGAGGAGCAGACAGAAGACTGCTGGCAAGCTCTGTGAGATGTTTCTCAGGAACAGGAAGGAATGTCTGGCAAGTGGGAGAAGGTGAACCAGAGCAAAGTAACTCTGCAGGGTTATCTTCACAGGTGTAGGTTAGATTATTCTCTAGAGCAGGCAGAGGAATCATTTCTTCTGAAAGCAGCAAGTTGTAACATCACATTTCAGCTGTGAGGTGAAGCCTGTCATTGCAAAGGGCAGCTCAGAGCTCACACACACAGCCAGGGCCACCTGTACGGTCAAAAAGGGTTGGACAGATAAGGAAAATCATCTCTGCTTTATTGCCATTCTAAACACCCTCCCAGGAGCTTTGCTCACCACTGCCAAACGTCACAGACTTGTGTTTGAAAGTGTGGAATTTGCTTTGTGCTTCCTCGGAAAGGAATACATCTTTCAGCAGCACAACCTTCTGTAACCCTCCTGCCCTCCTCACTCCCACACCCCCACACAAAGACCCTCCTTAATTGTATTACTGTTAGGCTGACCTCCCACCCCTGCTAAAATGAGGACAAGGCTAGTTTTGTGTTTCATGGGATAACAATTTATGAGCAATTAAAAATGAAGAGACACAAAGCATTCATCACAGCCCCAGCTAGACAGGCAGCTGAGGTCAAAGGTTCCAGCAATGAAGTGTGCACAATATATTTTTATTTCTGTTTTCACTAAGAAGGAAACGGGTTAGCTAAAAATGATGGCATGCAGCCTCCAGTTCAAAATAGGTGCACTTAATCTTCCCAGACAGTCCATGCTTGGGCAGATAGATTATGACAGCACACACACATGCACACACACACACAGCCACTGCCATCGTCTGCAGCAGAACTCACAACATGTTACTGGCAAACCCAAACACACAGCCCCTGGAATGCTCCTGGGCCTTACAGCTCAGCAGAATGGGCATGCAAAGAGCCTCTTGCCTCTAGCTGCATCTAGAAGGGAAGTGTGGTGGGGGATGGAGAAACTAAGACTAGAGAGAAGGAAGACATTCTTTACATTGAGGGTAGTAAAATACTGGCCAGAGTCAGCCAGAGAGGTTGGAGCTGCCCCATCCCTGGAACCATTCCAGGTCAGGTTGTTTGGGGCTCTGAGCAACCTGTTTTGGTTGCAGAGTTCCTGCTGAGTGTAGGGGGCTTGGTCTGGATAAGACTGAAAGGTCCCTTCCATCCCCAAGCATTCAGTGGTGCTGTGATGCTGGCATTTTATCCCTTTGGTCCCTGTTTCAGACTGCATGTGGGAGTTCATGGAACCTCCACCTATTTACATGTCTGAAGCTCCAGCAGACAGTTGAAATCAATATGGAAATGAAGGCTTCCTTGCCAGCCTCACTGCCATGGTGCTTCTGTGTCTCCACAGCTGAAAACTGATGTCCTGTAGAGACTTTCTGGTTGGTTTCTGTGGTTTTTCAAGACAGCCCATGCAGCTCCACGCCTGACACTGCTGATTTAAGGTCTCTTGTCTCATTCTGGCAGGAGCCAAAGCACTGGTGACTCATCTGTGACACGATGCTGTAAATCCTGCTCCGTGTGGTTTTGGCACTGTCATGTTTCCAGCCTGGATCCCAACAGAAAGCTGAGAGAGAAGGGCTGGGAATGGTCACTCTGAAGGGGTGTGGTCTGCTTGGTTAATTAAAGCACCTGCAGGGCTGTGCTAGGAAGAGCATAGCTGAGCAGTGCCTGATGGGCTCAGCTTTGCTGGAGCAACACAGTGCTGCAGTGCCTGGGGGCAACTGGAGGTCCACTCACACCCCGGGGGACTTTCTACCCTTGCCTAGCCATTTTCTATCGGAAAGGAAAAGGTAAGTCGCAAAAGAGCTTCATTTGCATCAGAGTCACAGCACCTCACAGGTGGGTAAATAATGCACAGAGCCAGGATCTCTGTGCCCTGTTTCTGTTGACTGAGAGGATGCTACAGGTTATTCAATAAGGGATTCTTTTGAGTAAAGAAAGGTGACTGAAGTAAAGCTGACACCTTGGCTTCTGAATTAAGCCAAATGATGGTTGGAGAGTGCTGGTGTTGATAGGATTACTGCCCTGGTTTCACTGGGAGAGCATCACAGGCCAGCCATGGTCTGCAGGCTGTCTGCAGTTAGAGCCAGGCTGAGTAGCTTCATCAGGCAGCCTGTGCATGGGCTAAGCACAGAGAGTTCTCCTGGCACCCACCATTGATTTGGGGGCTGGCTTCAGCAGCTCCCCTGGGGGACTGCTGCTGACCTGGAGGGCTGAGTGAGCAGGGCAAGCCTTAGCTGTGCTGCTGGTGTGGGTGGGGTGGTCGCTGGCAGCAGGTCTCTGCTGTTTATTTCCAGTTGCTTTGGGAGCTTTGCTGCCCTTGGTCCTTGGGTTGTGCAGCTTATCAAAGGTGCTCAGCTGTTCTTTGCCACTGGCTTATGGTATCAAACACTCTTCTGTATGAGGCCAGTTTCTGATCTCTCTGGAATGGCAATGGACAGAGACTTTGCAGGACCCTTGCGATGCTTCCACCACCTTGATTACATTGTTAGGCCTCTTGAATGTCTCAGAAACACCCCTCAGAGAGGGGTGGGTGCATCCCCTCTCAGGATCCATCTGAGATCCCCTAGACAGAGTTTCCTGGGAAACTTCTGGTGGGGTTATTTAAACTGAGCTGAAGGAGATGGTGTGGGAGAGTGTCAGGAAGTCAGAGGACATTAGTTAAAGCATCACCAGGTTTGGGGGGGGGATTGATTCTGACATGATGCTTCCTAATGTGGAGCACTTCTCTTTTAATTGAGTTAATAAATTCAATCAAATGTTAACATTTGGTCTGCAAAATAAGGAATCAAGTCTCAAAAGCATCTTGATAAATGACAAGAATCTTAAATAGGTGGCTCCATAAATGGTAGAGGCCTTTATTCACAGACACGTCTGTCCTGGCGGGAGCATGTCCTTTAGCAGAGGAAACACAGCACACCTGAAGCCTCAATTATGTCTTTGGTGGACCTTGGAGAAATGCTCTGGGACAACGCTGAGTGCCTACTGTGTGGGCACCTTATCTGCTTCTCACACAGCTGTGCCACTTCACACCTTTGCAAGGGTTGGACACAACCCCCTGACCCATTTCTCTCCAGACAAGAGGGTTTTGGTATGGCCTAAGGCTAAATCTTTCATTGGTAGTGTTGGAGTTCACCCTGTGAAGAACCCTGAGGGCAGGGATATTAAAATGTTTGTGAAGCTGACAAGCATGGAGAGCTGGAGTGGAACAGAAAACAACCCCAGGCCTTTCCAAGCAGCACACTCTTCCTCTACTCTCCTTCTCCTTGGGAAGGAGTTTTGCTCTGCCTCTCCTCCTCCCCAGCTGCTTCTCCAGTGGCAGTGGCACTGTCACTGAGGTCTGAAATGGGACGCGGGTGATCCTTGAAGGCAGCAGCATCTTCATTAGGAGTTCCGGGGAGCTGGGGATGTTTGGAAAGCAGCCAGCTGCGTTTTAAAAGTTCTGCCTTAAATATTTACCAAAACTATGTAACATTTCACGCCTCTCTGCTGTCCCTCTTTGTGGTCTCGATGAAAAGCATCACGAGAAGTGCTGCGCTGCTGACTGCTTTCCAAGTCTCATTAAGTACAACGGGTGTGCAAAGTGCTTCCCTACATACCGGCGGCACTATATCATCCCTGCATTCCTGGGGCTGAGAGCTGGAGCAGGCAGCCAGAGGGGAGGGCACGGAGAGCACACTTTCGGACACTCTTTCCCAGCTTCTGTTCTTTGCTCTAGCCAAAGGAATGAGATGGCAAAGCCATTACCTCATTTGGGACTGCTCTGGGAGGCTGCTCGCTCTGCTGCTTCCACCTCAGCGGGGGATTTTTCAGCTGCACAGAAAGTGGAAGCTTGTGATCGCTGCTTGCTTGCTTGTTTGTCTGTCTGACAAGGCTCACACTTCATCACCAAGTGAATACCGAGTGCTAGGGAGCTGGAAGTTGAAAGGATAGAGTTTGCAGGGGCTGGTTTCCCAGAATTTGATGACAGGCATATGTGTGCCCTGAGGCTCTCGAGATTTCAGTAATTCATTTGTTCCTGGAGCTTGGATGGGGCACTCTCCTTTCTGCTGCCCTCACTACCTGAGTTTGGTAAGGGGGGGTGGGGAGGAAATCATCTCTGGGATTTGGTGAGGCTGTCTCGTAAATCCTCTTTATCCTGCTTTAATTTGTTTTCTTCAAATTAGTATATACAAAATATACTAAAAAAAAAAATCAATATTAAAAGGAGCACCATGTGGAGAAACTTTAATTGTTTAAGTCAGGTACCAAAGTCTCACCCAGACATAACCCCAGGCACAGCAGTTTTCCTTACACATGTTGCCTGATTAGTTCAGTCTTTAATGAAACTTTTTTCCTTGAATGGAGAACCTCAAAGTATCCAACTGAGGTTTGTAGGTTGTTGAGTCATAATGAAATCAGAAGATATTCTCAGGTCAGAGCTGTTCCATGGAGATGGTCTAGGCTCTGTATCCATCTC
Organism: Indicator indicator; assembly: GCF_027791375.1. Classification (NCBI taxonomy): domain Eukaryota; kingdom Metazoa; phylum Chordata; class Aves; order Piciformes; family Indicatoridae; genus Indicator; species Indicator indicator. Next base: position 13,795,008 of record NC_072036.1, read on the forward strand.
CTACAGGATCCTCCTTCTGTGGGGATCCAGGATGATCTCTCAGGTGGCTTCTGCCTGCTGGTGCTGTAGTGAAGCAGAAGTCATTTTGCAGTGCAAGGTCAAACAAGACTCCACCAGTTGTAAAGCTTTTGGCTGTGTTGTGGCAGCTCAACCAAGTTCTGCATTGCCCTGTACCTGCTGGAGCTGGGAGAGGAGAGATTGAGACTGGAGATGAGGAAGAAATTCCTGCCAGTAAGGGTGGGAAGACACTGGAACAGGTTGCCTGGGGAGGCTGTGGATGTTCCCTCCTTGGGTTTGAGGCCAGGCTGGATGAGGCCTTGAGCAACCTGGGCTGGTGGGAGGTGTCCCTGCCCAAGGCAGGAGATGGGAATCAGATGATGTTGAAGGCCGCTTCCAAGCCAACCCTTTCCATGATGCTATGACAGAATGGTGCACAGCAACAAGCAGGCCATGGGTAGCACGAACCCTACAATATTTCTTCTTCACTGGTTTTTGAAAGGACCTCTGCTCTAGCCCCTGTGGATAATGCCAACCAAGACCTCTTCTTTTCTTAACATACTTCTCATCCCTTTTCACATCCTGAGTGAAACCCTTGCTGTTCCAGCTAGCAAAGTGTGGGGACCAGCATTGTGTGAAGGGAGCCAGAGCAGCAGTATGAGACCACTGCCATGCAAGTACCAAACCCATGCAGATCAGTGCACATCCAAGAGCTGGGACCAGTGCACCACTCCTCACCTACCAGTGAGAGGTGTTTCAGAGTGCCACAGTGCAGGAGAATAGGGGGAAGGCTTTGGTTGCAACCCAGCATTGCCCAGTTCCAGCTGTGAGTACTGAGTGTCACTCTCCCCACCACATATTTCCCTTTGAAGCACAGCTGACATTCAGAACTGTCCACAAAAGCCTCTTTGTCTGTGTGTCCATCCTGCCCATTGCCTCCTCACCCTGAAAAACAGCCCCTCCAGTTCTTCCTGGTTTTGTCTGAGAATCACAGTTTGATGGAGAGAGATGAAATAAATCAGCAAGTGATAATATGAAACCATTAATACAGCTTTTCTGCTCAAGTGCTTTGGCAGCCTTTATCTGCTGGCTTAAACTTAAACAATTACAGGCTTCCAAACTAATTACAGTGCAGAACATTATAGGATTTATGAATTTTGGCAGCTATCACTTAAAAAAAAAAAAAGAGAGAAGGAGGAAAGGAAGGAAGAAAAGTTCCTAACTACCCAGAAGAGAAATAATGTGCTGCTGGTAGAGCCCCTCAGCAGCTCTGAGCATCTTGCCTTCTAATTTGTATATTGTGTTCATTTTTCATGCTCCATAAGCAAGTGCATGGAAAATGCTGTGCAGATCTTGTGCCAGCAAAGTGTCTCCTATACTATTTAATTTACAGCATCAATGCCTTAATTATATGAACTAATGCACAGCCTGGAAATACCTTGACAGTTGTCTAGTGAAAACCCTGCTGCAGTTCCCACCCCTTGCCAGGCAGAGCTCTAGGCCTTGTGCTGGGGGCAGGTCACAAGAGGGAGAGCCACGGGGCTGACCGGGAGGGCAGAGCATTTATGGGCTTGGAGAAGAGAGGCTGGCACCAGCACACCCCAGTGGAAGCTTCTGCTGGGGTTGCCAGCAGATCTTTTTTTCATCCCATCAGGCTACAACACTTGAGGGCTGGGAAAGTTTTCTGAACTGCAAGTGAAGCTCCAGTTGTAAAACAAAACAACCCAAAAAGCTTAACTAATGCCAGAGTGTGCAGTGACAGTGCTTGGACGCTGAGGAGCCATGGGGGATCTATAGAGCTCCTGTTCCCTAGGGGCCTGTGAGTGGCTGGCATTGTGCTTGTACCTTCTGCTCTGGAGATTCTCCAGGGGTAAGATCATCCTTGGGGACTTTTGCTGTCTTGGTTCGGTGTACATCCCCTAGCAGGCAGGTTAGGAAGCTGCCTCCCCTGGGGTACCAGCAGTGGCACTGCTGCTCTGCACTGGTGTCTTGTTCCTGAGAAAGGAGGAACAGGGGAGGGAGAGCAGATTCACCACGAGGTAAGACCAGACAGCTTCTGCCAAGGGAGGGGACAACTGCCACCATCTGCAGCAGGGCTGGTGTTGGTCCTGCACCTACCTGCAAGCCTTGGGGACCTGTCTGAGAAGCAATTTGATTTGGAGATATCATCAAATTATATTGCACCAGGCATGGTCCATGTTCAACAAAGACTACTCACGAGTCTCCCACTCTCCTTACTCAACACTTCTCCTGCCCTGCCCTACAAGCAGTGTTTCATCCCAGCAGGGTGCTGCTGAGCTACAAAGCAGAGATTTGCCAGATCTGTTTAGACTCAAATATTTCCCCAATGTCCAAGCCAGAACTGGCTGAAACACCAACCATGGATGTGACGCCAGTGGAGCTCCTTTCTTTGTGCCCCCAGCATGGAGTCTTCCTGCTGGCCTGTTGGAAGGGAAGGTGGGAATTGATGGGGCAGGGGATGTGCCAGCTTGCACTTCTCTTCCTGAGAGACCAGCATCCTGTCCTCCCTCCTGAGTGCTGGATCCACATCCCCCAGTTCTCGATGGTCCAAGTTATAATCTTAGCTTGACACATGACAAACGCTCTGAAACACAGATTGCTGGAGCCAAATATAGACATCTGGGAAGCTGAAAGAAACAAGAGAGAACTAGACATGTGCTAGTGGCTCTAAGACAAATGTTAATAAAGGAAACAGAAACATGATGAGTGCCTCTCCTGGAGGCTTGCAGGAATCAAGGCCAAGCCTCAAAAAAGGTGCAGAAGTTTGGGAAAGAGATGCAATAGATGAGATGTGACACGACAGACTTTTTAGCAAATCTCAAACTTGAGAGAACCCAAAGCAGTCCCAAGGCAGTGCTCAGCTCTCTGGGTACACTCCTTGTGTCTCACAGGCCTTGACCCAACTCAGGGAGGCCAAAGGTAGGAGGTTTTTGGCATGCAGTCCTGCCATGCGAGAGAGTGGGTGATGGCCAGATGTGTGACAGCTGGAGAAAGCCACAGGCACTGGGAGTGAGAGTTTGCTGGTGACCTACTGCCAGGGTCACGTTTTTGGTCTAGCTAGGAGAGGACTTTGAGAGGTCTGTGTGCTTGGAAAGGAGCTGTGAGCAATGCAGAAGTGGCCTCTGTTGTTCTCTGAAGGTCAAGGTGGACTGATGCATGGAGTCAGCTTTGTTTCCCAGTTGTGTTTTGATGTGTCCTGTGCAAGGTAAATCAGCCCTGGCTGGCAGCATGCAGGTTGGAAAGGAAGGAAACCCCATACAGGAAACTTCTTATCTCTGATATCTTCATGCAGTAGAAGTGATGACCAAAACTGTCCAGCCAAGCCAATGCTCTTGAGCTCCTGATATCACACCCAGGCCCATGAGAAGGAAGTGCTGGTGAACACCCCCAGTTTCTGCTGAGCTCATGAAAAGTGAGGCTGGGGGCTGGCTTTGTTTCAGAGCAGACATCAGCTCTTATCTCAGGGGGCCTGAGCAGGCAGAGCTTGTGGCTGCAGGTACCCCCAGCTCCTCATGATCTCTGCAGGAAGAATGAGAAGCAAATAAAGGTGCAGAAAAAAAGGCAGAGAGGTGAAGGGACTGGACAAGAGCAAAGAGCATGTGAAAAAGGGGGAATTGTGTGCTGGAGACCATGAGCTGGGAAGAGAAAGAAGAAAGAGGAGGATGAAAGGAAAAGGTGGAGGAAAATGGATGGGCTGCAGTGAAGAGAACCCCCCTGGAGAGTCCTGCCAGCCATGGACAACACAAAGCACTGGCCCAAGGGGAAATGATTCCAAGCCTGGCTGGGGAACAGTCAGAACTGTGTCCCCTGTGTGGGTCTCTGAGGAAGGGACCTTGCTGCTGCCCCTGCAAAGGGGGGCACCATGAGTTTTAGGGGTGGAAGGCTATTTATGAAAAGGCATTTCTGAGCCCTGTCAGAAGACAAAAATTGGAAGACGACTTGAAATGTGCCATTCTGTGCAAGGTGGCAGATAGCAGACAGACCGAGAACAATCAGGGCTGCAGAAGGCTCTCCATCAGCAGCCCACAATGGGAATAGGATTTTCTTTTTCCCCAGATGTCAGCCCAGCCACTCAGGCGAGACGAAGAGAATTTCTTCCACTTAAGAAATCCTTTGTTCAGGAAAGAGCTGTTCAGGCCTCTGTGCTCTCCCCAGCCAAACTGTGTGTGGTTTGCACCGAGAAGACTTCACTCTCTGAGGGGCACTGGTAACCAAACAGCTTCTGGACAAACTGCAAAGTGCATCAAATCCAGAGCTTCCCTGGAGCCAAACAGGGAGGCTACAGCATGGACAGAAACGTTTTCAGATGCAGAAAGGCTGAGATTTATCCTTGCAGAATTTGCTGTTATGATTTCTGTCCCATGGCCCTGGCAGGAGCAGAATTCCTGTTTGTGTTCTGCAGGGTGGATAGCTCAGGGCTGTTTGTGGTTTAGCTGAATCTTGCTGGCTGTGTTCTCAGTACAAGACACCTGCACACAGACCTGTCTGAGACCTGCCCAGCTCCTTCTTGGAAGTGGAGCTGTTCCCATGGACACTGTTTAAGCAGCCCATGAATAGCCAGCATCTGTGCTCGCTGAGGCACAGCTTTGCTTTTCTCCTGGGGTGCAAGACTGCATGTTTAAACCCCACAAAATGCAGTGGAGCTGTTCAGCAAGGCAGGGAAGGATGCATCCCCACCACCAACTTAGCTCTCTGACATTAAGCCCACTGGATTCTTGCAGGAATTAGCTGCCTGCCTGGGTGCTTCTCTTGTGCTGGGAATGCAGCTGTGCACACACAGCAGAGCTGCTGGCATGTACCTGAGGCACCTGCATACACATGGAGCTGGAGGCCTGCAATACAGCCTCCACCAGCCAGCTAACTGTACCAACTTAGCAAGCTTGGGGGCTTGTTCACCCTGCTGATAGTGCAGCAGAGATATCAGCTTAGCAACCAGCGTGGCTAAGTGCAAAGCATTTAGAGACTCTTCACATTCTTAAAACAAACGTAGCTTTGTGTACAGTTCTTGAAACCTCTCCTTCAGAAGGGTGAAAGCAATGCTGGCTGTGCTTTGGAGCACAGAGGCACTCCAGTCTGCTGTCTTTTCTTTCACTCTGGCTGTGTATAGTGCTAGGATTTAAGTGTGGTGCTCTGATAGGCCAGACTGGAAGCCTCACAACTGCTTTTGACACCAGATCCCAGCCAGTGGGGGAGAGGAGCCTGCCTGCCCCAGCGTTTGGAGAAGCCATGCAAGTAAAATGCACCTTCAGGTCTTTGTGCCATAGTCTGAACGCAGAGCTGCTCAGGAGCCCTCTCTGCCAGCAGTATCTCCCTTACTGAGTTACTGCTTGCTGGGGACACACCTCATACATATCTGCAGCTTAAGATCTCTTGGAAATGTCACCTGTTGCATACTGTGGCTATTCACTTGCTGAGGGCTGTTTCTCACCAGGATCTCATTACACCTGTGCCCCGTTGTCTGCCCTCACTTCCCCTCCATTTTCAAGCCTGGTGTTATACTGTGCCTCAGACTGGTCTGCTTTTGAATGGTTTGGTTCCTCCATACCCAAGCAGAACACCTCTCCCTTCATCGGTCACCAGGAGGCCGAGGGCAGCAGAAGGGGATGACAAGTGCCTGGTGCTTCCCAAGCTGCCCCAGTAGGAGGAGGCTGCTGCTTGATAGGTCACAGAGCAGAGCCCTGGCTTTGCTTCTGGGGGCAAGCAAGGGTGGGCTGTGCTGACTGAGAAAGGGGCTACAGATGCTTGGGGAGTGCAGGTTATCCTAGGGGTTTGGATGCTGCCTCTAGTTCAGAGCTTCATTTCTGAGTGTGGATTCGAGCATCACATGGCTGTATTCATAAATACATCAAGTGGGTTCCAGGAAAAATTAGCAATTAAGCAATTAGCTACAGAACGTGTAGCTGCAAATTCTTTTTGCTGCACAGATTTGACATTCTTTTGCTGGCACCCTGTGCTTTGTAGTCTTTATGTCTTTATACAGCCTGAAACTGCCTCTTTCTAATCCTTCCTTATTTTGATCAGTTTAATACAAGTTCCAACAGGGAAAACCCCTCAAGTTCTGCAGGAGCTTATGTTTTCCCAAACCAGGCTGTTTCTATTACCTCTTAGGACAAAAACTACAAAGTGCACATAGGACAGGGCTGGAAGTCCAGGTGTGGAGCAGACTGTATATTGGCATAATTTTTCTTTGACAATTAGGAGTAAATGATGAATGCAAAAGAGAAAAAATAACAAAAAGTAATGGTTGAATTCTGAAACAGGAGAAGAAAAGGCTGAAAAGAGTCTGCAGTGTTCTGCATTCTCTCAGTTATCTGTTACTACCTTTGTACTGCATATTTACTACAGCTAGGGCTGCACTACCTAGTGCTTCTCATTTTAAAACAATCATTTCTGGGTGTTAAAGGATGCCTGTGAAAGCAGAAGTGTACTGTGTCAATCAAAGCTAATCACTGGTACAGGCAAAGTGCTTTTGTTGGCCTCCATGCTCTAAGCCGTGCTTCCACATCTGTGTTTGAAGAGATTAGAGAGGTGCTTCATACAAGGACTGTATTAGTTAAAGCTGATCAACAGGATTTGGAATAAATCATGGAAAAGTTGAGTGCCAGGAGGAAGGGCTTGGCCAGCCAGTTTGAAATGGACTAGGGCTGAGCCTGGCCCCTTCTCCCCAGCCTCCCCCTCCCAGCCATGCAGATGCAAACCTTGACACCCTGGGGCCGCAGAGCACCAGCGGTTATCTCCCTGCTGCTCTGTGCTGAGATAGGTGCTGGGCATGGGCAGAGGCCTTGAGCCCATCTGTGATGTGTTTGTGTCAGTCAGCACTGCGAGGGGTGGGGAAGTAGGGAAGAAGAGCTCCTGCAGACCGCTGTGGCTGGGAGTGGTGCAGCTCCCCCACCTCCATCTCCAGCAGCACTCTCTCCCCATGAATGCCATCCACTCTCAAATAAATTATGAGTGACAAGTATTTGAACCAATAAAGAGGGCACCATATTTTATATGCAGTAAATTTAATTCCAGATTGTGTTTCACCTCAGCAGTGTGACATGTTTATTGCTGCTGAAAGATGAAAGCACCAGGAGTTAGAGATGAGCGTCAGCAGTTCTGGTGGGCACCGGCAAAATGAAGGTTTGACAGGCTGGTGGCTGAACCTGTGAAATGAAATGCCAGATCAAATTTTACCCAAAAGGGGTCAGATGTACTGTCGTGCCCCCAGACTCGCAATACCAACTGAATCAATGACTCTGGTTCAGCGAGCTGCAGAGGAAGGTGGTGTGTGAGCCATAACTCGCTGCTGCAGGGCCTTCCACGAGGCACTGGTGGCTGCTGGTGCCACAGCTGGCTCCTGCAAAGGGGTTTGACAGCATGAAGCAAGCCTGCTGGGTGGTGAGCCTTTGGAAAGTACTGGCAACCAACCTGGATGTGTGCTTTGGGTCTGCCCTTGTCACCTTTGTCCCACAGCTGGACCTGAGACTGCCTGCGCTGAGAGTGAAAACGCAGCAAGAAGACATACCCTTAATAACACAGAGAAACATGGAATTGTTTGCAAGGTCATCCAGCCCAACCAGCAACCCAACCCCACCAGTAAACCCTGTCCCCAAGGGCCAAGTCTGCATTTTTTTGGACACCTCCAGGGACAGGGACTCCACCACCTCCCTGGGCAGCCTGTGCCAATCCCTGACCACTCTTGCAGCAAAGAAATTGTTCCTCATCTCCAACCTAACCCTCCCCTCAGGCCATTTCCTCTCCTACCGCTTGTTACTTGGGAGAAGAGACCAACATCCACCTCACTGCAACCTTCTTTCAGGGAGCTGTAGAGAGCAATGAGGTCTCCCCTCAGCATCCTTTTCTCCACACTAAGAAACTTCAGGTCCCTCAGCTGCTGCTCTCCAGACCCTTCCCCAGATTTGTGTACACACAGCTGAGAGACTTTCTTTTGCTTGGGCTGAATGAGGTGATGGGTTGCAGAACTGGTCTCTAACCCTTGCTGCAGTCTAGGGCAGTTCACTCTGCCAGAGCCTCAGCTGGGGACAAACTGCAATGGATTCAGCCCTACACAGTCTTGCTGAGTAGTTCAGAGCATGCAAAGTTTCTGTTATTTTAATGTACTTCAGCCTTTTGGGAGGGACAAGTCTTGAGGTGGAGCATGAGGAAAAGAGATTCAGTGTCTAGTTCTGGCAGAGTTCCTTTGTCAATCTGGGTAAATCCCTTGATTTTTCAGTGCCTCAGTTCCCCATCCATAAACTGAGGAATTAATGTTAGCTCCTTTATCTGCCCTGTCTGCTGGCACGGCAGATCCCTCGCAGCAAGGATTGTCTCTTGCTGTATGTATTGCATTATTGAAGTGACACTGCATCCCTTGCCTTCAATTCTCTTCATGTTCAGCTGCCTTAGCCTGTAAGGTTCTAGAAGTATGCACTATTTTATTAATTTCTGTAAAGTGGTTAGTGCTCTGCAAATGAGGAATGATAAAAATGAAAGGCAGTCATAAATCATATTTAGCAATGAAAACACTTCCTGGCTGCAGTCAAGGCTGATTCCTGCATTTCCCTAGTAGCCCTCTGTAAAATCATCTCAGTTAAACTCTTCTGACCAACACTCTCTCCTCAGTCTAAACTCTGGCTCAGATAATTTTTATTCCCTACTTCAGCTGCTTGGATCAGAGGACTTCTCTTTAAAACCTTTTAAATTGCTCTCTTTCCTTTTCACAGGCCAGAGCCTGTGGAGTAAAGGAGAAGAGTTCCCAAGGTGTTCTGGCAGAGTGCAAAGCTCTAAGGAGCAACACTGACCCGCAGGTGTGGGTTTATGCTATCTCTTGCCTTCCTTCACACCAGGATAAGACCTTGGCCCAGTCCCTCTTGGTGAAGACCACAGGAAGCTGTGGACACCAGAGGAGATCACACCTCTGTCTTTCCTCCAGTTTCAAAAGGTTTTGTCTTTTGAAAACCTCTCAGCTATTTGTCCTTTAACATTTTGATTTATTCACATGCTTAGAAGCTTCAGGTTAATTTGGAGGCTCACCTTGGTAGGTAAGCAACTGGAATTTTGAGGGAGCTCTCCCATTAAAAGTTAGGGTGGTCTAGAATCTGATTCTACATCTACATTTGGATATTAGAAGAAACTTCTTCCCTGAAAGGGGTCTCAAAGCTTGGCACAGGCTTCCCAAGGAGGTGCTCAAATCCCCATCCCTGGAGGTGTTTCCAAGAGGCAGAGATGTGGTGCTGAGGGATGTGGGTTACCCCCAGACTTGGTCGAGTTAGAGAATGGTTGGGTTGGATCTTAAAGGGCTTCTCCAGCTGAAAGGGTTCTGTGATCCTATGACCTAAATCTCAGGTGTAGCCTAAATCTGGCAGAAGAGAAGGCAGTGAACCTCTGTGTGTGCTGACCCAGCTGCTAAGAAGGGTGCAGGTGTCAGACAGTGAGAGAATTGTTTTCAGGTAGTCCTTCTAGGATAACACACGACCAAAATCTTCCCTTCCTGCACTACTCAATGGCTTTACGAGCTGGGAAGGTATCAGGATGTGCTTGCTCTGTATCTGGAGCGCAGTCACAGCCTGGGAGCTGTAGAGGAGGCATGGAGGAGGACTCTGGTCCCAGGCACTGCGTTTGGAGACTCCTGTGCAAGAAGAGCCACCTGAGCTGCTCCTGTGAACAGGGCTTTGGGGCCTGAGACAAAAACAGTTTTGTGGCAGTAGTAAAAACGTTTGGTGATTGAATCTGGTGAGAAGTTCAGGGAGAATAGTGGCTGAGGAGGAAGGGAAGTGCAACAGATCCCAGCTGGGAAGAGCATTCCTGTATCACTTTGTGAGGGAAGTTCAGAAGCAGAAGAATCATTATTCCTAACCCATCCTTGAATTTAGATTGCACACTTAAGCAAACTTTGAGCTGTGCCACACAATGAACATTACAAGCAAACCTGTGCTGTTAATAGTTAATCACTTGGTGCATGACAAGAGTCCTTCTGTGGGAGCTGATCCACAGAACTGCTGCAGCAAGTCAGCGTGGGGCTGCAATGCTATCAGAGACACAGGCAGGCAGCCAAATGTCTAATGACAAACTGGAGGGGTTTGAGATGTGTCTGGCTCTGTGCAATAGAGAAATTGTTTGCAAAACAGAAATACCCTGGAAAAGGCCCAGCAGCACCACGTGGACTGTAGCACTGCTTTGAGGGTTCAGTCAATAACTCATGTGTCTGGCAGGCTTAATCAATTCATCTCTCCTTCAGCTTTGAGCTGTGAGGGGAGACCTTATCACCATGGATGAGCACATCAAGGGTGGCTACCAGGGGATGGAGAGTCCCTTTTTACAAGGAGTCCCATGTCAAGAACAAGAGGTGACGGGGACAAGTTACTGCTGGGGAGATTCCCACTGGACTCCAGAGGAAAATTTTTCCCCACTGGACATTGGAATCATCTCCCAAGGAAGCAGTGGAGTCCCCTGCATTGGGCAGCCTCAGCTTGCCAGGGTGCTGGGCCAGCTCTTTCCAACTGCACCATCACCTGGAAAGGTTGGAGCAGGTGATCCTTGGGGTCCCTTCTAACCTGGCATTCTGGGATTCTGTGTGGCACTTTTTTAGTGGCCCACTCTGACTCCCAGTGCCATAACTGGCAACATTTCCTTTGGCTTCCAGAGGAGAGGATTTCCTCCTGCATCCAGCATCCATCCTGACCCCCTGCACTTTTCAGGCAGCACAAAGAGCAGGCTGCAGAGCCCGGAGAGGAGTGAGGCGAGGGGCAATCTGTCACTGCAGTGCTGGCTGTCTGCAGCATTACCTGGCTTGCAGGTGTTAGTTCCCTTCATTTATCTTCCAGCCCTGATCTGATGGATTGGGGCCCATTGCTCTTTTGGCAATCAGATCCTGAACATGTCTCCTACTTAACTCTGGGCTGTAAAAAGAGGGAAAATTAAAAACCATTATGAGACCTCCATATAATTAATCTTCAGATGGCTTGAAGCTTAAGCATGTAATGTCCTCAGTACACTGTCTGCTGTAACAAGTAACAGGAGGGGGGAGGAAAGGCAATACATCAGTGCACTTTATCCAAGGGAAGGAATTCCAGCTGTAGCATTAAATATAAATACAATGGTGTGTTGGCATAATGTAGGAAGGTTCCTGCACTGTTAAAGGCTTTGTTCTAAAGCGTATCTGTGTACACAATGAGATGATGAACACAGTGCATCACATAGCTAAATTTAATATATGCAGGGGTATGATGTTTGCAATGCATGCATTTCAGCAGGTCCCATTAGTGTGCCTTTCCCCTCCAGTGAAAACAGAATGAACCACAGCCCCTTCTGGTTTGCATAAAGCAAACAAAATTAGATTTGCTTTGCTGAATTGAAACCCGCTTGGGATTGTGAGCCTCTCTCGGGGACAAATTACTTCAAACAATCCCTTTGTACCATAACAAAATCAAAAAATTCAGCCCAATCAACATGGCTCAAAACCCTTAACACAGGGATTAAAATACAACCTAGTCTATTTTTATTGCTTCCGAGCTACAGATCCTTGTTTTAATGTAATTACACTTATTTGTGGTCCACACGTTAAATAAGCTTGCATGTGTTAACTAATGTGACATGAAACAACTTCTGTAATTCCACTATTGCAGCCACTTTTGTTCCCCCTAGAGTAACATCCTCAGCACAGGACAAGCAGAACTTTAATTGCATTAAATCAAATCAAATCTATAGGATGGTTTTGCTTTGGCCCTATATAGATAGAATAACAGACACTGCTGAAGTTAAATGTCCAAAGCATTCCCTTTCCATTCTTCCACCAGTTCTATACCTTGGTTGATTTCCAGCTCTAACCCTTCCTCCAAGGGAACAAATTCTGCTCCCTACAGAAGCAGATCATGCAAGGTGGGATGATGGTTCCCCTGCTTATTGTCACAACACCTCTCCCCTCCATGGTGTGTGAGCAGTGTGTCTGCCTGCCACAGCTCACCCCAAACACAGTTCACTGTCTACAGAGTTTGCAGGTTTTGCAGAGCAGAGCATTCTGAGCAGTGTGAGTGTTCCAGCTGAGGAGCCTCTGCCGTCCAAGGCAGGGAGTTTGCTGTCTTCCATCGGACACTCCTCAGGGGAAGCTCAGGGAGGTGAGTTTGTCTTTCCTGTTTTCACCACATCAGATATTGCTCCAGACAGCATTATTTCTTAGCATTTTCCCAACTCAGCCTTGGTGTTGCACAATATTGTTCTAAACACAACACAATAAGGGCAAACATGAACCAGTTCTGATTCTCCATCCTAAGGCGACACAAGATTATGGACCAAAAAAAAAGGCAGGAGGTCACTTTTATTACTTTCTAATAAGACTTTACCTTATATGAGGCTATAAGCAATACATCAAGATGTCACTTTGTGCCTCCTAATATGACATTGTGGTGATGGAAGGAAGCAAGGAGTTAACACAGTTTCTGAAGTCCTCTCCCCAGAAGCACATTTCTGCAGTGCGGAGGCTCAAGCAGTGGGGAAGGAAAATGCTGACATGGGATGGAGCCATCCCCTGACTCACAGTCCCTGTGACCCAACTGATGGATGCAGGAGGTATCAATCACGACAGCTCTGCTCCTGGAGCAGATGCTTTCTTCACAGAAAAGAAAACCACCTTTGCCTCCTTTCACCTGAGAAACAAAGCCTGGAGACAGGCAGAAGGAGGGAAAGGTTGAGGAGAGTAAGCTTTGGTGTGCTTTGGTGATAGCCACAGGAGTGCTGGAGCAAACCTTTGTGTGTAAAAGTGGTACCAAAGAAATGAGATGCGGAGAAACAAGCAGAGTGCACCTGAGCTTTGCCCCAGAGTGCCACTGTGCCTGCAGACATGGCCAGCAGGCAGCAACACTTCTGCTCTCACTGAACCTGATGCTGATTCCTGAAGATGGTTTCTGTGGTTCCCATTTTTTCCTCTTTCATGTTGCTGCAGCGTGGACTTAGCCAGGCTGCATCCCTAAATTAAGTCTTTTTGCTACTACTCCACATTGCTCAGGACTTTAATCCATGCTTTGACATCTATTTTCCTCAGGCTTTTAATGGTTATTTTGTTTGCAGAGGTAATTGCTCATGTCCTCTCTCATTTGGCTCCAGACAGACAAGATGAGATTTTGCAGTAATATCTAAATATCATTTGATGCTGGAAGGAACATGGTCTTCAGAGGAAGGTCAGATGGCCATGCACCAGACATTGGGGGAGTTCATAAGCACCATAACTAGGGAAAAAACTGCCACCTGCCAGGTGTCCTTCCTTCAGCCAGCCTGTGGTGCTTAAAGCAGACAAACAGGCTTGCCTCACACCTTCCTCATGATACAGAGGTTAGTCCCAGCACAACCAACTGCACTTTCCTGCTCATTTAGGTTTAGATACAGAAGGCTCTGCAAAATGAAGTTCCTCCCAGTTTACCAAGATGAGCAGGTCAAAACCAGAGGCAATGGAAAAGGCAGCTCTGGGTTCAGCAGCTGGTGGGAGTGGTGCAAGTGGGGCACAGGGAGTCTTTAACATGAGTGTGCTGCCTTCACTGTCTGCCCATCTGAGAAGTGGTCATCAGATTTGCAGATTAATCCTCAAACCAAAGAATTACTCCATCTGTAGCTGGTGTTGAATTATGTCATCCTGGATCCTGCAGAGCAGGCAGCCCCTAAAAGCCTCAGAGTTCTGATGTGTTCTGTTCAAGTCCTCTCTGGGTGCCACTGCATGGCTGTGTGAAAGAACAACAACTCTACAGCAGTGTTTGAACACCAGGAGAGGCAGGTCCATGGAGAGCTGCTGTGTGGCACAAGCAGTTCTGATGCATTCCCTGGAGTGAAGTGCTGGTACCTGTGCAGTGCTGTTCTCCTGCTGTACCACGCACCCCCTGCATGGCTCTGCTGAGACAGATCTCAGGCAGGTGTAAGAATGTGTAGTGAAGAGGGATGCTATGACCAGCCAGATTCAAGCTGCTCTGGTGTGCACAGATTAATTTCTTGTTTGACCCTCAAACAGTTAAAGTGCCCAGGAGAGCTCCCAGCCCACCCTGTGCCACCCAGCTGAGATTGTGCAGGGCTTTCCACGCATTTGCTATGTATTTAAGTGTGTGTGTTAAACCATTAGATCCCAAGGAAATCACAGCCATTCATGACTCATTGAGTCATTCATAGCTGAAAGTTGTGCCCTAGCCCCAGTGTGTTTGCTGGGGCTGAGATATGTTCCTCCTACAAAATATATAAAGTATTATCCATGGGCAATTACCTGCTTCTGCCATATTTCAGAGGAAGCACTTTTAGCAAGATAAATAATTCATATTCTCTAAAGCAGCACACAAGTGGTGTGCTCTGTCAGAAGCCCAGCCCTTCCTGCTGGGGTATTTGGGGGGTAGGAGGGTGGTTAATTGTTATTTTTTTTTTTTTTTTCATTCATCCTGAGGGCAAAATGCTCTTCAAATCCACTTTGCCTCCCTGTTTTGGAGCCTTTAGGTGTGCAGATTGCCAAGTGGCATAAGGGATAACACATGTGACAGTACAGTGGATCAATGTAATTAAGAACTATAGAACAGATCAGAGAGGAAATTTTGGCCTTGCAGGAATATATCATGCTTTCAAAGGCAAGGCAGGTTAATTAAATTTCTATAATTAAATCAGTTATTGGTACTAATGCATTGCTTAAATGCTAGGGCCCAGAGAGGCTTCTTCTCACCTTGTTTTGGTGCATCCCCTCCTACTGTGGTCTGGCTCCATGCTGCACCACCACTCCTTGCCTCTTTTCTCATTGCACTGGGGACAGAAGCAGGACTCGACCTGGAGGACGGGGTGGTCCTGCCATGGAGAGCTGGGGAATCAGGACCCTGCCTCCATTAGTTCACACCTGCTGCACAGGGACAATGACAAAATCGATGCAAGTGGTGGCTCTGTGCCATGTGGACAAATAGAGATTAAAAACATCCCCACTGTGAAGTGCTGACACTCAAAGCCAGACAGCACAAACTAGGATGGTATTGGATTGCCCTCACATTAGATTTTCACACTTCTAGCCCTGGTTTACCTTTTCATAGTCAGGAGCAGGTCCAGAGGAGACCACCAAGATGATCAGAGGGCTGTCCTGTGGGAACAGGCTGAGAGAGTTGGGACTGTTCAGCCTGGAGAACAGAAGGCTCCAGGGAGACCTTCCAGCACCTGAAGAGGACTACAGGAGAGCTGGGGAGGGGCTTCTGACAAAGGATTGTAGTGATAGGATAAGAGAGAATGGATTGAAGCTTGAGGAGGGGGGACTGAAACTGGAGATTAGGAAGAAATTCTTGGCAGTGAGGGTGGCGAGACACTGGAACAGGTTGCCCAGGGAGGCTGTGGATGTCCCCTCCCTGGGGATGTTGAAGACCAGATTGGATGAGGCTTTGAGCCCATGGCAGGGGAGCTGAACTCATTGCTCTTTGAAGTCCTTTCCAAGCCAAAGCATTCTATGGATCTGTGACTTTTGCTGTGCCTTACTGCAACAGGTGTGCAGGGAGCAGTGGTGCTGACCCTCACCTGCACCTTGCTCGGGAGGTCAGGCACCACCACCTCGGGGACTCTGCTAGCAGCCGTATTAATTCACTGGCTTTAGCTGCAAACCTTGGTGCTGCTCTTATAAATAGTTGCTGCAAATGCATTTTGGGTGAGATGCTGCCAGGTTTCAGGGATGGAAATGAAGATGGCTGTAAAATTGTTCCTGAGATGAGAATGTGCAGTGCCGGGGAGCGGCGTTCTGCTCCTCGCCGTATGTTCAAGCTAGCAGGCAGAGCCCCGCTCATTTGTATGATGGCAATACGATCCTGCCTCGACTTGCCCAGCATTCTGCAGAAATTAATGTTCAGATCCTTAAGAACCAGGCCAGCTATTAAAGAATTCTGTGCTGTGCTCCAAAGCCGGGTGGGTAACGCCTATTGGGTTCGCACAATGATGGCAGCCTGGCTGCCGTCTGCTCCTCCCGGCACACTGACACCTGCTAGCAAATATGTTGCTAACTGTGTTTGCAGCATTACAAATAGGCACTCACTGCCTGCCACTGGCCAGGCTCCTTGGCCTGCCTGTGCACCAGTGGAAGCGGGTTTAGCAGCTCTGCTCCTCTGAGCTGCTTTTGACAGCCTGAGACTCTGTTTTGTACCCCGGAATTCCCCAGGTGCTTCTCTCTTCACCTCTCCCTCTTCCTGATGCAGGTTTTTGGTTTGTAGGGTTTTTTCTCCTTTTTTTTTTTTTTTTTTTTTTTTTTGGTTTATTGGCAGTTCTGCTGGAAAAAATGTTTGAATAATTTGGGAAGCTGGGGGCCAAAAACTTCCTTATGTCTGTGGTCATGAGTCTGTGTGTGTGTGTGAGGTAAGAGCAAGAGATTCCCTCCTTAGCCTCGCAGCATTATGTGCACAGCCTTTAGCTCCATGTGGACTGAGATGCAGTAAGAATTCTGGAGATATCTTTTTTAAAATAACTACACATCCCTGCTGGGAACATTCTAATGGCCCAAAATGTGTTTCTGCAATGAAAAAGATAATTGTAAGAACTGGGGAAATCAGCTCCTGACATATTAAAAGCACAATGTCCAGTCTCATGCAATACACAGAGGCATCCCTGGCCCTTAGCCTGCTGTAAACAGGATTTGGGTTCCTGTTGGAATGTTAAATTGGAGAAGAGAACTATTATGAGACATTTTATTCTCTTTTTTAGTGATCTGAGTGTATGGTTTAAATTGCAAGCACAAAACCAGGGCACAAAATCAGGACACAAGGTGTGAGCAAGGTCCTCTCCATGCCTGGGTCTTGTGAGAGGTCTTTCACAGCAAGGGTGCAGACAAGTCAGAGAAGCTCAGCTTCATCTTTAATGTCTAATGGTTCTTCTGACCCTCTGAGCTTTCCATCAATTTCTTCCACCCCACTTTCACCAAAGCAAAGAGAGAGTTTGCTTCTGCCCTGTGCTGATACTTTCTGATTTTATTCTCTGTACTACATCTAGCCATGAAAAGTGAAGCTGGAAAACTAAAAGGTCCAGTGCTTGCTTTCTTGGAGCCAATCATCCTAACACCCATGAGGTAGGGTGGCAGTGACAGATGGTGGCATGCCTCACTCTAATTTTAGGCTAGCAGATAGATTGCCCACTCAGCTTCTCTTCTGCCTTGGGCTGGACCAGGAACTAGCATCCCCTCAGTCGTGGTGGCCAAAAGCTTAGGAGACTTCCAAGCAATCTGATCTTAGCAGAGACTTGTTCCCAACAACCCAGACATGTGTGAAATCCTACGGATGTAGGGAAGGGTTGGTGTTGGTCCTGCTAGACCCTCTCTGCTTTCCTGAGGAGCAGCTCTCATCTGTCTGAACTATGCAAGTGAACTTCCTCAGATCCTAAATGACTTTCTCCCTGCCCCTCAGTCTATGAATATTCTAATCTGACCAGGCTGAATTCTGCCATTTTATTACTGAATGCTTGAGGATCAAGCACATCAAACATGAGGACTGAAAACCTATCCAAACAGTTGGAGATGGAGAAAATTCATGATGGATTTTCAAACCCAAGTGAACAATTGGGTTCTTAATCTCAGCGTTTGTTCTTCATTCCTATTTATTTTTCCAAAGGAATCCTTAAAGGATTTAAATTTTAGAATATTCAAAGGCAGAAATGTTCAAGATTTAAGCAATTGAAATTCACTCTCAACAGGTGACTGAGTGACACAGGGATTGGTGCTGGAGTGTGCAGTCGATCACCTCCATGGCTCTGAGCCATGGAATGTCTCTAGGTGCTTGTAGGTGTCCAGAACAGCAGATCTCTGAACTCAGCCCAAATACAGAACAGATTGCATTATGTAAGGGCTGATAGGAGGTGGATGGCAGGCAGAAGGAAGGAGAAAGACATCAACACTTTTCTGCAGTTCTGGAAAGGGAGACAGCTCAGCTACTTCATGTCCTGAGCACAGGTAGAGGACCCAAACTGATGTATCCTGGGCTGCATCAAAAGCAGCGTGGCCAGCAGGTCAAAGGAGGTGATTGTTCCTCTCTACTCAGCTTTGGAGAGACCCCTCTGGAGTCTTTTGTCCAGCTCTGGGATCCCCAGCTCAGGACAGACATGGACCTGTTGGAGCAGATCCAGAACACAACAATGATCAGAGGCATGGAGGACCTCTCCTATCTCCTCTCATCTGTGTAATGCTTTTTGCCACAGGATCTCCTTGTGTGCACCTCACAAACCCATGTCCCTCACTTGTAAGCCAGATGTACCTTCCAGGGCTGTAAATGTAAATGGCATAAGATGACAGGAAGGGCAAAGCAGCCTCAGTTTCCTGGTGGTCTCTCAGCACAAGTGGTGATTAAAGGACTCTGCACCAGTGGGGAAGGGAAGGCAACATGGGAGCTGCCTACCCAGAAGCACCTCAGAGAGCTTTAATTATCAGGAGATAATCTCTCTTCCTCCAGCAGTGGTCCACCTGGATCCCTCTGTGGGCAGCTACCAATTAGCTCACAGGAAGAGAGGCAGCAATGTGTTTGTCTAATTAACAACTCTGGGGGTCCTCATCCAGAAGTTCTTATCCTGAAGCAGTGTCTGGTGAGCATCTGAGATGAGCTCCAAGCAGGGATTCCCCAAACACAAGCTGCAGATGTTGCCTGAGCCTCAGTAAAGTGAGCCCTAATTGAGAGGGGAGGGACAGTTTGTTCCCTGTGTGTGAGACCCTCATACAATTTGAAATCCCTTTGAGGAGAAAAAAAAAAAATCCCCCTGGATTTATTACCAAAAGCTACAAAAAGCCTGAGAGATTTTCCAAATGGCTTTGTTCTAGAAAGATGAAAGGACAGAGCTCTAAGAACAGCAAGTGTATGAAGTTTAGTCTCTGTGGGAGAGTCACTGAGCTTTGGAGAGATCCTGGCAAATGCATCAACTTATTTAAATAAAAGCCTGAAACAATTTTAACCAAACCAAACCAAAGCAACATTCTAGAACACAAGGGAGAGGCTGAGGAGGGCCCCACCAAGCTAAGCACTGCTGGTGCAGCTGCTGCGAGAGGTGATGAGATGCTAAGCTCAGGGAAGTGGAGGAACACCACAGCAGCAAATCCAGCTAGAGCAGACACAAATACCTGTAGTCTTACAGACAAATCCGAATGTGGTGAAGAAATGCTGCAGAGATTTGTGTGAGCAGCAGAGAACACCAGGCCTGGCAGACCCAGAACGGTCCAGAGAATCTCCTGAGCAGATTCTCTCAGTCCTTTCAGCTTGCTTACTCCTGCCCCCTCCATTTGATGGCTGATAGATGGATGCTTCACCACACAGCTTGTCAGTGTTTCATGGAATTAGGGTGGTGCAGGGAACCAGGACAAAAGAAAATCTGACTCCATTCTTAGCTCTGCAGAGGAGCTTTGGAAAAGTGACTTTAACCTTGTGTGCTTTGGTCTGCAATGCACAAAAGGAGGCCACTAATAATGGCTTTCTGTTCGAAGTGTTTCGAGATCTCTGAATAATAGGGATGATATCAAAGCACAGCATTGTTATTGTTATTATTACTTGAACTGATTGAGATAGTTCAGAGATAACATCTACAGTTGTCTGAGAGAAAAAAACTTAAACATGGAGAACAAACTATCAGGAGGTTGAATGTACCTCAGAAGAGCCAGGAAGAAAAAGCACTTCATTTACACACAAGTCCTGCAGCCAGCTCTTCGTCCTGGGACAGAGCCTCTTGACCTCCTCATAAACAGCAAGCCCTTAGCCAGCCTGGCTCTGCCCTCAGGTTTTGTGATGGAGTCTGGAGAGAAGGCCACATCCATCCCTCTGTAGGGATGGGTTTTGCTGGAAACCTCTTGGGACCTTGTGGAGAGGGAATCAGGTCTAGGAAGAAATCTCAAATCTGACTTCTCCTCCTACACAACCCCATGCTGTATGGGGCTGGAATGTGGGTTGCTTCTGCAGGCTGGGTCTGCCCCAAAGCTGAAGGTCACTTTTGATGAGGTCCCTTTTTTTTTTGTGGGTCACTGAGAAGTATCCAGTCTGGTTCTGCCTGAGTGCAGAGGCAAGGCAGCACCACAGCAGCTTTGATGGTTGATGGATGCAGGGCTGGAAGCGGTTATGAACCAGCAGTAAGCCATCACCAGGAAGTGACTTCAGCTGTAGAGACACCTCCTTTGACATCTCCATCAGAACTCAGCTTTAGCTATCATGCCTTCTGACATCTGCTTAGCCACAGACTCAGGAGCTGCTCTCTGGTGCACAGGATTCCTGTTGGCAGGAAAGCCACTCAGCTTCTCAGTGCTCACAGCCATGACTGACACACAGGGCAAGATGATTTAAGTGTCTGGAGCTGAAGTGTCAGCCCTGAGACCTGTCTCAGCCCTCATCTGAGAGTCAGAAGCTGATTTGTTTATTCCCTCGCAGGGCTGATGCACATTTCCCCTCATAAGGCTGCAGAATGACTTGCAGTAGCAACAAAACCAGCGCAGGCTAGAGCAGCTCCTGGGTGGACAGGGCTGAGGGAAGTTTCTGGGCTCCTGTGACTGAAGCGTGGGCACCCAGAGAGGAATCCTGTCAGAAATGTGCTGAACTTCTGCTTCTTCCTGACTTGTCTTTCCACAGCAGCAAGTCTGAAGTGTTTGTGTCTGCCAGGCTGTGTGCTCACATCTATCTGACCAGACAAGTTTCCAGGAAGGTTTTCAGCTGATGGCAGTCCTAACTCCTCAGACTCCTAAACACTTCATGGAAATGGGCTGCTGGGAGAAGGGAGACCTTCTTGTGTCAACCTGAGAGAGAGATTTCAGAGGCAGATAAATCCTTGTCAGAGAGAGAACTTCCCCAGGAGGAGAGCACTGTGATGCCCCAGCAGCACAAAGAGCATCAGCCACAGCTCCTCCATAGCGAGGCAGTGGCAGATCTGCTCCCAGAAGGTGAAGCCATGAGATGCCTTGGCTGCACTGATGCCACGTTTCCTGGATCTCCTGATGCCCAGCAAGAACGTAGCAGGGTCAGAAGCAGCGAGGAAAGCTGGAGCAGTGATCTGGAGCAGGGATGTGGCAGCTGCAGAAGAGGCGGACAAAGGCCCAGGAGCAGATGTGACACAGCTACCTTGATCAATGTTTGCTTACAAAGAAAGATTTGTATTCCTTGTTTATATCAAGAACCTGAAGTGAAAAACGGAGCACTCTGAAGCTGGTGACAGATCTCCCATAAGCAGGATCCCATCCCAGCTCTGTGATTTGTGTTACTTTAATAGCGAGGGGAAAAGAAAATGTTCTGAATCAGGAGAAATATTTTACAGCGATAGGTAATTTGAGAAACATCTTTCATCTGTTAAGGTTTGAGCTTCTCCCAGTAATAACAAGAACTTGATCAAGCATGAACACTCCCCAGCTATCTATAGATTTGTAGTACACAGCCTCAGAGATGTCACTGGCACACTTCACAGGGTGATCAATAACTTCTTTTTAACCTTTGTGCAAGAAGGTTGGGATGCAGACTGAGATTGATAAAAAGACTCTGTTGAGGAGGGAGAGGTGCAAAACTGGAGAAAAAGCAGGACTGGGAGATTTTGTTACTGTAATGCACAGACTGAAACCTGCAGTGCTCATTCTAGGGCCTTCAGACTTCCAGAGTGAAAAATCCAGATGCCTTCTGTCCTCTGGTCCCAGACTCCTTCCCCTTTTTGGAGGCAGTGGCCTCTTGCCACTCTACCTTATCTTGCTTTCTATGCTCTCCCTTGAGCATTCTGAAGACTTGAAGAGTTCCCTTTGTTGTTTCTAGGAGTGCTAAGGAATGGGAGAGGACTGCTGCTCCTGGCACAGCCTCCAGCAGGGTGGGAGGTGCTGCCTGTGCTGGTGTACCTGGGAAGCTCTGCCATCGCTGCTCTGCTGAGGCAAGAGCATGAAGTGCCTCAGATCTTCTGGAGCCTTTACCTAGCACACCCCCAAGGTTTTCTAGCAGCTAACCAAGAGGAAAACGAAACATTATCATCTCCACAACATGGTGTTTGTTATGAATCTGAAGTGCTTAGCAAGGGTTTTTCTTTTCCTGCTGTCTTATTAGAGGACAGGGATTTCTTGACTGTTGACCCTGTCCCCCATCAAAAAAAAAAAAAAAATCTGCTGTGCCAGAGGAAATGTGCAAGTGACTGTGATGGGACCTTGTAATGACATTACAGGATTGTCTCTTGAATATTGGTGTGGAATGCTTGAAGCACACAGAGTGAGCCCAAACAGGAGCCTGATCCTGTCCAGCTCTAAAGACAGTCTTGTCCCTAATTAATGTGCTTAAGCATTTCTCAATTTATTTCTTATGTAACCAGAAACAGATTTCACCCCATCTTGGTCATCTTATTCTGCACTTGCACTCCCTGGAAATGCTCACTGCTGTATCATCTTTTTTTTTCTATTTATTGTTTTGTCTGCCCCAGCTTCCCATCTGACACTGATCTCTGAAGTCCCTTCCAGTCCAAACCACTCTGATTCCATGATTCACTCTTTTCTATACCTACAGACACCTTCTCTAAAGGCTTACAGGTATGATACCTCTCCACAGGTGCGAGCAGGGTGGTGTGACAAGGTGTGAGCAAGGTGTGACAGCTGAGTACAGGAAGGCTGCAGAGCCCTCTCTGCTCCCACCCCAGCACCTTCTAAAATCTGCTGTTCCTTTTGCCCACTGCAGCATTTTGCACATCAGGTAAAATTCCAGAGGAAACGAATGGAAGAGCTGCTAGTGACTAAAATCAAATCAGTATTTCACCTCCCCATGACATGGTTTGCTTCCTTCCAGCTAGCATTAAATAGCAGGCAACAAATAAAGACACATTGCACCGGAGCCAACCACAATTGTTTCTGCAGCCCACGCGCTTGACAAATGCCCTAAAAGAAGATGTATAAGGGCTCTCTTCTAGTAAATTTAGTATAGGAAATCTTTAATAACTAGAACTGACTATAATTTCCTCCTTTAGACCGTTCTGTTTGGATGTTTCATAAATCCTTGTATTGATTAGCTCTACGTGGAGCGTTGTACAGCCCTAAACACAAGGAATTAAGCTGAGTGGCAGGTGAGTGCCAGCACAGCCCTTCCAGCCAGCACAGCAAAACAACAGGGCAAAAAATGAAACACACTGAACAGAAAACCAGATGGATACAAAGGAATATTAATGACAGTAAATCTGTCAGCTGTAAAGGTCTCCAGTTTGTTTTTTTTTTTTTCTTGCTGAGTTTCCAGAACCAAAAGCATAATGGAGGCAAAAAGAATCAAAGGGCTAATGGAGAGGGGGGGAAAGAAAGGACTTTATAGACATTAACACTGGATTAGAAGAATTTGAGGCTTAAAATGAGATGTACAAATAAAATCCAATAGCAGAGAGCAAGAAAGAATGAAAAGTAAACTAGGAGAGATGCTTCACTGACCTCTGAGACACATAATTCTTGGGTGAAACTTCTCCACGGAGATCTCTGGCTAGAAAAAAGGAATGGAAGTGAATGGGATGGGATGGGGTGGGATGGAATGTGTCACAAGAAGACCAAAGGGAGAAGGCTCTTAGGAGAGCTACAGGAAAGCTGGGGAGGGACTTTTTAGGGTGTTAGGTAGTGATAGGGCTGGGGGGAATGGAGCAAAATTAGAAATGGGGAGATTCAGATTGGATCTTAGGAAGAAGTTCTTCCCCAGAGGGTGGTGAGGCACTGGAACAGGTTGCCCAAGGAGGTGGTGAGAGCCCCATCCCTGATGGTTTTTAAGGCCAGGCTGGATGTGGCTCTGAGCAATCTGATCTAGTGTGAGGTGTCCCTGCCAATGGGAGGGGGGTTGGAACTGGATGATCCTTGAGGTCCCTTCCAACCCTGATTCTATGATTCTAGAATTTGGAGAAGATCTCTTCCAGCAGCTCGATTTCCCAGTCACAAGTAGTGCTGTGCTAGCTGGAAAGGAGCAGAGAGTAGATAATTATATCTAATCTTTACTTTCTATCACTTCACAGGTATGAGGAGTCAGCCTGGGAGAAGACACAGAAACCTCCATCCCTCCTGCACTCCAGCAACTCAGGCAGCCAAGCAACCGAGCAGATTTTGCCTCCGTTTGCTATTATGTGATATTTTTTCAACAAACTAGAGTGTGCCACAACGTCCTGATGGTGACTGCCTACTGAAATCCTGTTCTGTTTCTGTCTTTCCTCTTTCAAGGCCCTGAATGTGCAATGTGGTTAAAAACTGACTCAAAGTTTTGGCATTGGGGAGGTTCAGTTCATTTCTGGCATGGAACAGCTCTGTGCTGAATGAGGAAAGAAAGGACAAGAAAGCATTGCCAGCTTCCATAGGGATTTGGGGGAAAATCTTGAACTTGGCAAAAAGAGAAAACTTTGAAGATTTGGACCAAGAGTAACAATGAATGTTGTGTGCAGATTTTTCCTGCTCTAAGCCTGGCTCTCTGCAAAGGGCTGGAGCAGTGTGCCTGTGCCAGCTGTGTGAGGTTCAACAAGTCCGAGAGCCTGCAGCTGGGTGGGGCCAACCCCAGGCACAGATCCAGTCTGGGTGCAGAGTGGGCTGACAGCAGCCCTGAAGAGAGAGATTGGGGGTGTTGGTTGCTGAGCAGCTCCCCAGGAGCCAGCAGTGCCCTCCTGCAGCCCTGAAGGCCATTCTAGGATTCTATGAAAAGTTTAAAAAGTGTTCATAATTGTGGCAACTTCCCCCTCCCCCCGCCCCCCTTCAAGTTGTTTCTGCTTAGCTTAAGTGCCTTGACCAGCACCTTGGAGGAATCCTGTGCAGAGGTTTGGACAGAATCAGATCTCTTGGTCAGAAGGTTTTGCCATGATTTGTGCCTTACCCTTTCTTTTCCTCTACTTCAGCCTGCACTAACCAAAGCAGGATGTCTAAGGAGAGCAGGCACCTTCCCTGCCTCTCTCTGGTTCATCCCTGCCACAGATGCATTCCATGGCCCCAGTGATACAGGGCAAAAATAACAACCAACCAGCTCAGTAAGGCTGCATGCCACTGCAGGTACAGAGGGGAGTGCAGGCGAGTGCTGAGGTTACCCAGGCAGCACAGGCTCTGCCATTCCCTGCCTTAGCAGGGCTGCAGTTTCTCACCTTGGTAATTGGAGCTGATCAGCACCTTTTGGGAAGTGGAAGCAGTCTGCAGGGATGTGAGGACTTTAGCCAACAGACCATTGCTAACTGCACTGCCTGGGCACTGCCAGTTCACCCACCTGGTACAAGGCAGGCTTGGCACCCCTGCACAGGTCTCAGAGGTCCTGGCTCCAAGACTGGTTCCAATGGCATGTAACAGCACCCCAAAAGTTAGGAGATATGGCTGAGGAGGAGGGAGAAGAAGCAGTTTTGCCCAGTTCTGGGAAGCTTGTGTGCACCAGCCCTGCCCTGCTGCTCTTCTCTTTTGTTGCTTCATGAGCCCACAGCCTGAGCACCAGTCTCAGAAAGGGACAAGTGGCAGTGGCAGCCAGAGCAGAGGAGCAATGGCATTAAGAAAACTTCATTCCAACCTTGGAAGAGGACAGGCTCTTGTGAGTTCAGCCTCTCCTGTTTCCCTCCTTCATGTTTTGTTTCTCACTTCTCTCCCCAGCCCCAGGATCCCAGTTTCACCAGTCCTAGTTGCTGCTCTCTAAGTGTGTAATCCTGTCCCAGTCTCCTGCCCTCACAAGTCCTCAGCTCATCCCTTCTGGTTTCTCTCACTCTCTTTCTTCCTCCCTGTGCCACTGTAGAGGAGGGTGCCACCTCTTCCCCCTCTGATGCCAATTCCAAGCACCAATTTCTCTGTCTGCTATTCCCATCTTCTGCCATCAGTGAAGCAGTTTGAAATCCCTTGTGTGATCTGTGTGATCCCCTGTTTTCTGAAGATGAAATGGGGAGAGAAGCTCCCTACCTGGCACCCTGCCCCTCCTCAGAGCCCCCCAGGGAGCCCTTTTCCTACCTGGTGAGGGGCAGCACTGGTAGTGTGGCATCCTGGCTCCTCCTCCTCCTCATTTCACATGTCAATTGGTTTTTTTATGTCTCAGCAAAGCAGGGCTCTGGAGAGGACCATCCTTTTTTTACAAAGACTGCTGCTCTTGTCTTGAAGAGAAACCTAGTCCTGGAGAAGAATTGGCTAAGTTTAGCACAGGATTAAACTTAGCATGAAGGATTAAAGCAACCCAGGCAAGTGAGTAATGAGAGAGCAACCTACAGCTCGGGTGAGATACTCTGATGTGCAAGAAATAGAGTCAGGTGGGAGTGTGAGAAAACCCTGTGTTGACTACAAGTAGGAAGCAGAGCAAGCTGCTCTGATCTGTGCAGTCAGTCATTCCAAATGAAAACTGAGAAACCTTCCCCTTGCTGAGCACCACCACACACTGCTCCTGACATCTCCTCCTTCTCGGGAGCTTGGCAGAAACATTTCCCACCCAGCTTCCTGTAGTAGTAGAGCTATTACCAATGCCAGGCTACTTAGAGCTGGGAAAGATTTATGAGGGATTATTTTTATGGCAAGCCTCGTGACTGAGCCATCCACCCAACTCTTCTCTACTTCATTATTGAGGGATTTGCATTCACTTCACACCAGCCCAAGCTCTAATAATAAATAAACCTCAACAAGCACCACGAGGAAGTACACACAGCTACATCTCCAAGGGTTGTGCATAATGCTCCCAGGGACAGGAGAGATGAGACAATGAGGGGACACAGCTCCCACAACCTGCACTCTGAGTGAGGTGCAGCCACTGCCTTCCACCCAGGGCTTTTTGCTCCTGCATAAGAAGCTCCTTTGCCGCTCACATCCCGCTTGTAAAGGTTTCACAGCTCTCCCACTGCTTTTCATAAGGTTCATCCCCACTGCTAATAGAATAACAAAGTTTTTCTGCTATATTGTTTTAAATAGTTCCATGTCACAGATGTCTCCTGCACGGAGTGCTTGTGCAATGCCTTCCCTGCCTTGCTGCTTCTGCTGCAAATTACAAGCCAGACGGGGTTTGTTCACCTCTCCCCCTAATGCTTTGAAATAACTGGGTTTAGTAGAAAGCTTTTCCTTCTGGATCTGGGTGTTTGCTCCATCTCACACTCTGCTTTCCCATCTTCCTAGCTGCCAGGATTTCTAAGCTTCTCCAGACGTGATAGTTTTATACAAGTAAGCTAAACAGCATCGGTGGCCTTCTACCTTCTTATGTTCATCCCTGTCATCGTGTACAGCATTCACAGCTTCAAAGGTTTCCCCAGGGGTCCTAGCACAGTAGAAAATCCTGATTATAAGTGACATTTGAGTGGATTTTTAGAATTAGTGTATTAACAATTATACCCAACCTTAGGCTCTTTATTAACAGTATCAAGACTGGAGTCTAGTGCAGCATTCAATGCAGCTGTGTCATCTTTTCATGAAAGCAATTTCCAGCACATGCATTCATCTGAATGGTGATCTGAGAATGGGCAAAGAGCTCAGTACAAGCCTTCTGCTAGATGGAATGGGGATCTGTGGCTCTGTCTGAAGGGGGAGACCTGGATGGAGCCAGTGGGGCTTGCACCATTTGAGGTAAACAACTTATCTACCCTACACGTTTCCATCTGCAGTGTTGAGGACAGCCTGGGAAATATTTCAGGGATTTCATCTCCAGGG
The DNA here is from genome assembly GCF_027791375.1 of Indicator indicator. NCBI lineage: Eukaryota > Metazoa > Chordata > Aves > Piciformes > Indicatoridae > Indicator > Indicator indicator. Next base: position 13,822,540 of record NC_072036.1, read on the forward strand.
AGTCCCCTGACAGAGGCATTTGAAAATCATCTGGAAATCACCTGAACTCCTAACCCCATATAAGATATGATAGGAAGCAGTAGAATGCAATAGCCAGAGGACAGACAGAAGCTGCAGATGGCTGTGACTTGCTATGAAGCAACGCCATCAGAAACACCAATGCCAGGGCTGGAGCAGTCTGCCAAGCTGCACCTGCTGGGCTATCCCTGCACTTCCCCTCACCTCTCTAACCCAGGTTAAGGCTGAAGTCTACCAGCTGGAGTCAGATTCTGGTCTGCTTGGTTGCCTGCCCATGTGACAGTTAGTCACAATCAAGTGATCCTTTTCGTGCCCCTGGATTAGAAGCTCTGATTGTGGTCTGAGCACAAGACGGCCTCTGCTGCCTGCCTTGGTCAGTGTTTTCTTGCTGCTCCTGCTGGCTGACACAGCAGAGAAGAGGCTGAAGAGCCTCCTGGGAACACCTACCATGACTAAGGATGGCAACTGCAATGATTTCAGATATTGATTAACCTGTACAAAAAATATTAATAACTAGCTGCACATATTCTTTCTATGTAAGAAAAGACCTGCAGAAAGAAAAATTAGAGAAGTCAAGTGTCAGGACAAGGTGACTGCTTAACATCTGTGACCAAGGAAAAGGCTCAAGGAGAAAAAATCATCCAACATCTGCATTGTCAGTAAAATACTTGTAAAAAACACAAGTGAAGTGTGATTAATCACCATGGCTGTATGATTGAGTCAATTGACTGTTACTTTTTCATGATGATTAATCAGCTACAAAAATTATAATTGTCCCACTTGTAGTGGCTGCATGCTGTGCCTGATGACATCATTTGGGCTACAGATACTCAGTGAGTGGTTTTCAAAAGAATATGCAGATGAAGCGGGGAGGGTGGGTGAGACCAAGGCTAGAGTGTGAAGATCAGCTTTGGTTTCAGTAACCCAGACTGGAGATTGCTTCATCAGCTTGCTGAAGGGACAAATGCTCTCTTAGCTGATGAAGATCAGCAACAGATTAAGCTAAAACCTGAGGCAGGGATTTTTGTCATTTTATGTCATTAAATAATATTTACATTAGGGAAGCATTTGGAGGCAGAGAACAAAACCCAAATTATTTTTGTGGCAGCAGATGAATGAGTGGTGAACCCTCAGCATACTGTGTGCAGGGCAGCTCAGAAAAGAAAGAGCTTCTGAAATGGCAGTGGAATGATTAGCTTAAAAAAAAAGAAAGAAAAAGGGGCTGAAATTACTTGCTGTAGAGCAGGGGTGAATAGCAGAATACAGGGAGGGTGTCGAGGATCAGTGTACAGTGGGGGGAAAGGAGGCTATTTACTCCAGGAATCAAAAGCACGGGGTCAATGAGAAAGAAAGAAAATTCAAATGCAACAGAAGAGGCTTCAAAAATGTCCAAACCAAGCAGACTGAATTAATGAACTGCACTCTGGTTTGTGGCTGTGTTTAAAGTGTGTGATCTGAGAGGCTGTGCCAGGTCAGGAGTCAGATACTCTGCATCCCCCTCCCTGTCTGCAGCCTGGACTCGCTTCCCAGGAGAAAGGAACTTGGGCACATTGCCTAAAAGCCAACTGCAGCCCGTCTGGGTCAGCCCTCAACCTGGATAATGATCAGGGAAGCAGGGCCATGCTGAAGAATCCAGACATAGCCTTGAGATCAGGGATGTAACACAAATATTATCAGGGCAGTGACAGCTCCTGCAATTATAGCAAACCCCTTCTGCCTTCCAGGGCCTGTGTACAGCCATGCTTTAGGGCATGAACCAGCCACTTACCCAGGTTCAAGGAGCAGCTTCCTCTGCAGGTGGGTGTTTCTACATTTTTTTTCCTGACAAGATTTCTCACACCTTCCTCTAAAGCAGCAGGGATTTGGCATCTGTCAGAGGCAGGGGACCAGGCTGGATGGATCGCTGATCTAATCTGGGCTGGCAGCTCCGATGTTCTTAGGAGGAGACTAAGGCTCATAGCAGAGAAGGGCTTTGCATGTAAGCCTGGAAATGTCATCAGGCTATTGAGTGGGTAAAGTGCAGCATTTCATAAACACACAGCCCTCCAGGCTCCTCAGGAAGGATTGTTACTCTGGGATCCTGGAGCATCTGAAGGAGATGATGTGCTGAGATCTGACACAATAACCCAAATGATGAATTATTCCAGGCAATTTTGCCCCATCAAGCTAAATTCAAATATACTAATGGACTGTGCAGAGCAAAAGCCTTAACCCCTGCTCACTCACTGCCGTTTCAAAGTCTTTCTGCCCACAAAGAAATAGTCACTTGCAGAGTACAGGATCCTGCTTTAAACCCAAAGTTCAAAGTCTTATTTAGGAAGAGAGATTTTTTTAATGGAAAAATTCTTTCAAATCCTCTGAGATCCCATCCTTGGAGGAATTCAATCTTTTACACTCACTCGAAACAGATTTCAGACTGCTTGCCAGTCTGTTCTGAGCAGGCAATATCCTTCTGAGCTGTACATAAACCCTCACTAATGATCTGTAATGAAGTGCTGCTTTTTGCACACCCAGCATTTTTGCTCCAAAGTTGAAGGCAATAGCACAGTTTTGCCTGCTGCCTCTCCCTCTTTGCACCCTGCCTTTGCTTTTGAACCCTGTCAGTGAAAGCAGAGCCCCGCAACTCCTCCTTAGGGTGTCAGTTTGTCTTCCAAACATGGACCTTAAAGTTCTCTCCTGTTTTATTCCCTGGCTGTTCACCTTTATTTAACACACTTGTTTTGAGCAGCCCCAGCAGCAAGATTTTATTTCAGGGTTGTGTTCACAGGAGATAGCTTTGGTAACTCCTTGTATTTAGATAAGAAAGGAAAGCATGGGAGCTCCAGTCCCTGGAGTTTTTCCTAGGTACCTACTAATTGTTAATTATTAGAGACTAACTAAGTCACTGAAGTGAGTCGTTTGGCTGGTGTCTCCAACGCTGTCATTTACTACTACACAAATCAGCCTGGTGATAGAGTGTCTTTAAATTAGGTTACAACCATGCAGTTATTGGACAGGGAGTAATTGATAAAACCATTAGTAACACTTGTAGAGATAACAGCTAGCAAAATCATGCAACCATAATTATTCCTAATGGATACATGCTATAAATTGTGGCAAGGAAAAAAAATCTTGCATTATCTTTCAATCAAATCTGACAGTCCTGGGAGATTACTGGAGACTAAATGCTCATGGAGGGGAAAAAAACCTAAAATGACCTATCAGAATATCTTTGCCTTTTTTTTTTTTATTCCCCTTCCCCTTTTGTCTCAAATTATGTGGGTTTGGGGTTTGGTTTTGTTGTTGTTGTTGTTCCTTTTGCAGTTTCTGGTTTTCAGGCTGAAGCAAATGGAGCCCTTCTCCTTGGCTGCCTCTCCCGCAATGTTTTGTGTTCTCAGTCAGACACAAGACACGTCAGGACTTTTTGTAATGTGACAAGATGAAAAGAATTACCAGTTTGAATAAATGATTCCAGGTTGCATTACGTTTTTCCAACAGCAAAATGCATTCTTAAATAATACATAAAGTTTTATCTGTATTCTAGTGTTGACATTTGTTTCGCTGAACAAAGCCTCCTGTTCTCAGTGTCCTTCCCCACCCAGCTTTGACTTTTCTCCCAACAGAGGGAAAAAAAAAATCAAATCAAATCACTGCTTGTTTCAGTGAATTTTTCTCCCTTCATCTGCAAGTAACAAAGAGCAGCAGCTGCCTTCATTGACCAAAAGATCAGACTTACAGAGCAGATGTAGAGCTTGACTGTATCTTTTCCTTCTCCCCCATATGCAAGTTGGCACCTCTCAATCACACACACGATGGATTCAAGAGGAAATGGCTGAATCAGCAAAAAAAGGAAGCTAATTAGATATGGAAAATGATCTTGTAACAGCAGCCACTTCTCAGGAGAGAGGTGCAGAAGTGACTGGAGTTCTGCAGCAGCTTTAAAATTGCTTTGCTGCTGTGGCCATGGTTGTGAGCCATGAAACACAGCCTTGCTGCCATGAAAGGAGTTGTGGGCACCCACCAGGGGATTTCTATGTTCTTCTGGCACATGGGTCACAGTGTGCCTGTCACTTCTGCATTAGCCAGACTCAGATTGGCTTAGCAATATTTCTTGGCAGCCCCTGGAGTCACACTGGAGTGAGTCATCAGCATCCTAACAGCATGCCAGAACGACTCCCTTACCTGCCAAGCAAGCACCCCAGCTCCTTATTGATTTGCTGCATGCAGATTTAATGAAGATCAGTCAGTGCCTACCCAGCAGTGCTGGTGAGCAGCAGCCAAACCTTCATCTCTTTGACAAGTCCTGGGTGGTGGCTCTGTGTGGGAGCCAGGCAGTCATCCGCCCAGTGCTGAGAGGATGCAGTGACTGCCTTGGGTCCTGCAGCCAAGGGTCCTGGGCTTGCTTTCCAGTGGGTGCTGCTCTGCCACAGGCAGGTGCTGACATGCTGCAACCTCCTCAAAACCCTTCGTGTCCAGCTCCCTGCCCTGACAGGCTCAATGGATTGGTTTTATGACTGAAGCAAGGACATCCTCTCATGTATTATATGCATCAAATTTCCAGCAGGTAAATGCTCTCCTCATCTTCAATAACCACATCCACTTGATTTTTTCTTTCTGGATGATTTGTGGGATGTGCACACAGAGCCATCCATAAAATGCTGCTTATTACAATACCAAATTGGAACCCAGCCTAGGCTCCTGTGCCTTTTTATGACACCACCCCAAACTATCAAAATTCCATTCAGAAATCAGGTTAAACACACAAAAACCTGGCAGTAAAAAAACACAGCTGAGCTTTTAATGCTGTTTTTAATGGATTGTTAAATACTTATAAAACAGCTTTGAGTATAACAAATTAACTCAGGGAAAATTAGTTCAGGTGAAACCCTTTGATTTTCTCATTGTCCTCTAAATTAAAAATTAACCACCCTGGCACGTGCACTGCACCAGAGCTGGGCAGGCTTTTAACACACCCAGACTCACAGCAAGCTCAGGCCTCCCCCGAGAAAGTTAGGTTTCTAAAGATTTAATTCAAGTTCCAAGGTCAAACTGAATAGATCTGAATTTCTCCTTAAAAATGGGAGTTTCATTCCAATGAGGACTCAACTTCAATTTACTGCTCCTTGCCAAGTTGTGACAATATGGCATATAACATCAGATGCAGATAGCAAATCAAGAGCACTGACAACACAGTTGCCAGCCAGGGTGCCCAGCAGCCTGCTCTGAAGGCTAGCTGGGTGATAGGATGCTATATTTTTTTTTTTAAACCCTAGTTTTAAGAGACTTTTCCAAATCACACACTTGCAGCTTTGAAGCAGAAAGCACTTTTCTTGTGTCTTGCAGAAGAGCCACAGGAGGGATCAAACCAAAGTCTCCCACCTGTTTTGCAGGCAACAGGAGTGTGTGTCAGCAATACTCTCCTGCCTGAGCATTTTGTCTCTCTTTAGAATTCACTTCTACGTAAGTCTGTCTCCATGTGCAGGTTAAATGATGGAGAAAATATCCACACACCTTAGGGGACAGATTCTGGACTCCCTTCAGACTACTTGACTTAGCAACTCCAAAGTGAGGCATGGAGTCTTCAGCTGTTACCTGGAGAGATGGTGGTGGTGGAGCTGCCTGCCTGGCTCTGTGCCCTGCCTGCCCCAGCTCATGAGCTCCAGAGTCATTTTGGTTGGAAGAGACCTTTAAGGTCATCAAGTCCAACCATCAGCCCAACTCTACCAAGTCACCACGAAACCACAACACTCAACACAACACCTACACAACTTTCAAATCCCTCCAGGGATGGAGACTCCACCATGTCCCTGGGCAGCCTGTTCCAGTGCCTCACAACCCTTTTGGTGAAGAAAGTTTTCCTAATAATCCAACTTAAATCTCGCCTGACACAGCCTACGGCTGTTTCCCCTTGGTGCTTCTGAGAAGAACCCCCTGCCCACTGCTCCAGCACACCAAAGAAGACCTGACTCAAGCTTCCTTCTAGCTGAGATTTTCTCCACAGCCACGCTGCTCTCCTTGGATAATTTCCATGCTTTTGCTGAATCTCCCCTCCACTATGGAAATGAAGCAGTCCTCTGCTGGGTGGCTATTGAAATGGAAATAGCTCTCTGTAATAAGCCCTCTAATTTATTACAGAGTTTTTACAAATTATGTGCTACAGAAACTATTTACTACAAAACTCCTGAAAATGTGCTGCAGTAGTGCTTTGCTGGGGGAGCTGTGTCTGGGCTGGGAATAGCAGGGGAAGAAAGTGAAGGTGTGTAGCCACAAGTCTGAGAACCACAAATTAAAAATGGGGAGGTCTCTCTAAAAACAAAGCACAGGAAGAAAATCAATTCCAAGCAGAGAGGCTAAACAGGAATGAATAACATTAAAGTTAAATGCAAAAAGTTTTGCTCCATCCACTCAGAGGTATTTACATGATTCGCAGAACTAATGTTATTAAAAAAAGCCATTACCAAGCTCTGGTCTCAGCAATATGAAGCACATTTAGAGGTGACTAGAAGAGAACTGATGCAGCTGGCTTTGACAAAGAAGGAATTTCAAAGACCTGCCTGGGACAGCCAGCCAGGGCAGCAAGGTGGCTACAGAGAAGAGGGTTAGAGATAGCAGCCAAGCTGCAGAACCTTTGCTGTATATCACAGAGATGATACTGTGCTCTTGAGAACGTGGCAAGGTTGAAGGTGGAAGTTCTGAGGACAAGCTGAACATCTAAATCTGTGGAGTCTAGAAAGAAAAATCACTTCAGAGAGGATTTAATTGAAGGGTTTAAAATTTTAAATGGAACAGATAATGTCAACAGGAGCTGCTATTTTTAAGAGCAGCACAAGAAGATAGGACAGGAGGAACATAAATGGAAATTAAAGGAAGAACAAATTCAGCACAGACCTAAGGACTCATCCATGATGGGAATAATAAACATGCAAAAAACTGGCATGGACTGTGAGGACTGTGAGGATCTGAGGCAAAGGGGCTGGAGTCTGCACTGGATGTGCTCTGCAGAAAGCAGCCAGTAGCCTGAATACAGAGAGTGGCAGGGAAGATATCCTTCATTTTATTCAGCTCTTCAGATCTCGTCCTGAATCTTTAAGCCTTTCCCAGCAAGGACTTTATAATGTGCAGGACCAAAGCAAACTAGATGTAGAACTAGGACCAAAGCAAACTAGATGTAGAACTAGGACTTCTTTCCTGTGAGAATGCTGGAGCCCTGGAGCAGGCTATCCAGAGAGGTTGTGGAGTCTCCTCTGGAGACTTTCAAGACCCATCTGGATGTGTTTCTGTGTGATCTGCCCTGGCTGACCCTGCTCTGGCAAGGGTTTGGACTCCATGATCTTCAGAGGTCCCTTCCAACTCCTACCATTCTATGATTCTACCTTCCCCAGGCACACACAGACCAGATGACCTTCAAAGGCCCCTTCCAGCCCAAACCATTCTATGATTCAACTTTATCTCCCTTCTGGAGTTTGAGATTGCTCCAGACTCCATCGTCCCAATTCACCAGAGGCTCAAGGAAGGCAGTCAGTCATCTACAGTGCCTGCAGACAAAGCAATGATGGTGAGGGCAGTAACACAAGGACAGAGGAAGCCTTGCAATCCCCACACTGATCCAGCTCCTTCCCTCCCACTTCAGAGCCAGCAATGATTCATTTTCCAGCCTGCGGTGGAGCTGTATCACGGTGTAAGAGTGCACGGAGAGTTTAGGCAAAGACCTGCCTTGCTCAGGGTAATTAACAGATTTCCTTGTAAACCATCATTAAATGAATGCAGTACTTAGAGAGTAAGTGCAACGATATTAGGAGAGATGTCACAGCTTTTTTCCCCCTTTTAATTCCTAAGCAAGAGGCTGCAGCCAGGGCTGCAAGGGCGTTTTTTCTTGAGCTAAGTCAGTCACTCTGGTTCAAGTAGGGGATATTAATTAAAAAGACTGAACTTTCTGTTTGCCCTCCCTCACCAACATTTATATTTGCTTCCAGCAGCACAAAGCAGCTGGTTGATAAGGGGATGGTGCAGTCATTTTCAATTAGCTATAAAGTATTTTCTTACAGTAGTCTGGTTTCTGGTTAGCTGACCAGCAGAACAATGATGGCTGTTTTATACTGCAGAGACAGTGCTGACAGGAGCTATAATGAGAGAAACTGTCTCAGATTTTCTTATTAACAAGGGGACCCTAAGCCCCCCTTGGCCCCCTCGATGGGTAACAGCACATTAGTGTGTTGGGGGAGGCTTGGAGGAGGTGGCAGACAAACTTGGTTAATTAGTGGGATCTGAAGTGTTGCTGCAGATGCTGTCCCAGCTCTGCAGTTCTCCTGCAGTTTCTAATGACTTCCCTTTACCTAAGCACACAGGACTGGGCTTCCCTACCTGATTATTTCATAACATCTGAATGGATAATCAAGCCCTGCTTACTGCAATCAAACTCAGCCCAACTGAGCTTCGCCACAGACCCACGGATACGGCAGGGCTGGTATTGGTATTGATTTTCCAGTAAATCATCTTAAGTTCAAATGATCAAAAATCAAGACAGGTCAACATCAAAGAAACAGGAGTATTGGCATGAAAGCAAGCTCCCTTGATTGGTACAAATTAAAAGATCATTTATTAGTGATTATGCTGTATAATACTGCCAGTGCCAAATGAATGCAATTAAGATGAAATGGGCCCCTGCAGCTACAGGGGTTAATAAAGACTGAATTCCTAATGATTTTTCCATTAATTATGAAGATGTCCACAAAACAGCTCTAACAAAGCTGTGGCCACCTCAGACAAATCTTTGTAATCTGTATAAAATGCCTGCCTTAATTGACATGTTGTTGGGATAATGTAAAGATTCAACAGCTCTGCAATCGTTACACAGCGAGTGAGGGCACTGCCAGGAGAGCAGGGCTCGGTGTGTGGAAGCAGGGTGATGGCTCTGCAGGTTTGGGAAGGCTTGGGGAATCCACAGTGCTCCATGGCTGCACTTCTGAAAGCCAGGAGCCTTTCCTGACACTGCCATGGGACTACAGCTGCTGCCTCTACAGACCCTTCTCTTCTGAGTATGGATTTGGTCCCAGACCCCTGGGGATAATGAAGGGGAAATGTCTCATCTTGGAAAGCTGCTTTCCTGCACAAGCCATTTCCCACTCTGGCATCTCCCAGCCCTGCTGTGTGGTTGGCTGGATCTTTCCAGAGCCAGAGAGGAGCCTGACCTTTCTGTGGGAAAGGTAAAGCCAGATGGTGTCTCCTTTTTTTTATTGCTTCTCCAGTGGCAGCTGGGAGCAGGTTTGCCAGGCTTCTGGCTGGTTCTGCCTTGTGCAAGGGATTTCCTCAGTTTTTCTAACTGCTTCTCTTTCATCAGTATCATCATTACCTCTCAGCTGTCATCTAGCAAGGGAAAAGCCCCAAAAGATATAAAAATGAGAAGATTGCTTGGATGCTCGATTAGGCACCTGTTGCCTCTCAGCATTAAGTTAATTTCCCTGCTAATTACCTGTGGTTTTCATGCCCCTGTCTCTTGGTTTCATTTGAAGGATGACTTCAGTTTTCAGATGGATTTCATGCATGGATTTCCAGCAACTGGAACTGCATGGAGAGAACACCAAATCTTCACCATTCGTCTGAAATGCTTCGAACACCTCTGATGAAAGTGTGTAAGACTAAAAGCCCTACAAAGAGAGGTGAATTGCTACAGGGGATCCCTCTAAGTCCTGCATCTCTAAAGGAGCTGCAGCAAATCCACACTGTGTTTCGTCCCTTGTCCCACAAGGACTCTCCAGTTGAAAGCAGGTAGGGAAGAACAGGCAGAGGATGTTCAAGGAGGGATACAGAAGCAGTTTGGACAGCAGGGTGAGACCCAGGCAATGCTGAGTGCAGCAGCAAGCCAAAGACTTCATTTCCAGGCACACTGGAGACTGAGAAGCTGGAGAGGGGAACATTGATCTGCAGCTGCTCACAGCCTCCACTCTGACTCCCAGCCTGGGTGCAGAAAGTGGCAAGACTTTCCACTTTCTGTACCCATTTCCAATGCTTTTGGCTCATTAATGCACCTGTGGGATTGCTGTTGCATCATCAAAATCAGCTCCTTCTGTCTGCTTGTTCCCTGAAGCTTGCTGGCCCATGTGCACCAACTACCATACCCCAGCCACTGGTTATGGAAGAGCTTCCCTGACCTTGGCTCCAAGAGTTTCAGCTTAGTCCAGTTCTCTCCCTCTTCCTTTTGCTGATCCTGAGGTTTTGCCATGTCCAGAAGTGTGTTTCCTCACAGTTCCTTGATTTCTCTGGATTCTCTCTAGCTCAAGTGTCAGACCCCATCTGAACCCCTAATATTCGCTGGTTGGTCTGATGCTCACCACTTATATGTACTCTGCAAGCACATTGGAATTCCCTTGGCACGAGCTGTGTTTCATGGCTAAGAGCTCCTAGTGAATATCTAATTGGGCTCATCCTATAGGATATTCTTACCAGAGCAGGACCATAGAATCCAGCACAGGTCACACAGGAACACATCCAGATGGGTCTTGAAAGTCTCCAGAGAAGGAGACTCCACAAACTCTCGAGGAGCCTGTTCCAGTAACCCTCTGTAACCCTCACAGTGAAGAAGTTACTCCTCATGTTGAGATGGAACCTCCTGTGCTGTAGTTTATATCCATTGCCTCTTGTCCTATCCCAGGGTGCAACTGAGCAGAGCCTGTCCCTGTCCTCTCTCTCTTGACCCCCAGCCCTCAGGTATTTACAAACATTTATTAAATCCCCTCTCAGTCTTCTCCAGACTAAGGAGCCCAGGGCTCTCAGCCTCTCCTCATAGGGCATATGATCCAGTCCCTTCATCATCCTGGTGTTTTCTGCTGGTGTCCAGGGAGAAAATTCACTCTTGGAGAACTTTTGTGTTGCTGTTGTTAAACCTAGTTATTTGGATCTGAAAAGCAGGGATTTTCCTGCCAAGCAAAATGATCCTTATGGAAAGGTTTCATTGTAAGAACCACCATTGTGCTTTGTCTGATGAAATACTGATGGGTTTGTTCTTCTTGCATGGAGGCAAAGCAAACCATCAACTGCAGTTGTGCATTATGGAAGAGTTATGGAAAACAAAGTTATTTTAAAATCCCCTTCTTTCACCACCACCTCTCCTTTCCCACCACATCTGCCCCTTTTCCACCCCACCTACCCCATTTTCCCCTTTTTTCCCCTCAAATCCCAGAGCACCTGGGCTCTGTTGGAATCTCCTCCCACCCCAGGTGTGACCAGTTTGCCCCCCCACACACACACTGCCCTCTTTAATCCCTGCCAGGAAAGGCAGAAGCCCCAAGCTGAGCCCATCTGGGCTGAGGGGGGATCCTCCTTTCCTCACTGGTGAGTCTCCATGGTGCACACTGGGTGATGGGAATCAAAGGCCAGGGGGCCTGGTGGCCCCCCAGTTAGGTAGGATTAATCTTGATTACATTTTTATTCCAAGCTGCCATTCATCTGTGCATACAAAATTCATAAAGCTGCATGGTCCTCTCTACAGAAAGGCAGAAGCAGCTTCAATCCCAACAACAGCTGCAGTGAGAGGAGAATAAGCAGTGCCCCTCTACTTACTTTCCTGGAGCATTTCTTTCTTATTTTGGAGTTATACCAGGAAAATAGAAGCCTGTGCTGTCATGACTTGGTACATATCACGTATCAGCTTTGGATCTTCCTAGAGACAATAAACTGCTACTGAATAAATCTTATGAGGAGTGACTGAGGGAGCTGGGGCTGTTCAGTTTGGAGAAGAGGAGGCTGAGGGAAGACCTCATTGCTCTCTACAACTACCTGAAAGGATGTTGTGGAGAGGCTGATGCTGGTCTCTTCTCACACGTAATTAGTGATAGAACAAGAGGGAATGGCTTCAAGCTACAACTGGGTAGGTTTAGACTGGACATTAGGAAAAAAATTTTCTTAGCAAGAGTGGTCAGGGATTGAAATGTGCTGCCCAGGGAGGTGTGGAGTCACCAAGCCCAGGAGTGTTTAAAGGTGGTTTGGATGTGGTGCTTGGGGATCTGGTTTAGGGGTGAACCTTGTAGAGTAGGGTTAATGGTTGGACTTGGTGATCCTGAGGGGCTTTTCCCACCTGAATGTTTCTGTGATTCTGTTAGTACTAAACAAAACCCAAACAATTCTGTTAGAAATAATCTTTTTAGGTGTGAAATTGGATTTTCAACATAAAGATCAAATTCATTGACTCCAGTGATGTTGCACCAGGGATAAATTGGCCTCTCAGTCATTTTATTGCATCTGCAAACTCATACCTCACACCTTATCTTTGCCTGATCTGCTATCAAACACTTATTCATACAGCAAATAACTTATTGGGCTCTTTAGCAAAGAGGCACAGAATTCAAGTGATAGCTGCCAGACCAACAGACACAAAAAAGGCTGCCAAACAGGCAGGAATAAATCCTCAATCTTACTTCTTAGATTTTCATCCATACAGGATATGCTAGGAGGAATATTAGAGAGGAGCTGGGTCTGATTTTGATCTCTGTGGTATGAATCAGGAGCAGCTCTCTGCTAGTCAATAAAATTACTGTGTTAAATCACAACTGCTCATTTCTCTCTTCTCTTACATGCTTCAGTGCTGTTGGCTTAACAAACATCTGAGAAGGAGAAAAATATTCAGATTTCATTACAATTCTTTTCCTGCATAATTAGAAGATGCTCAGAGATGAGGAGCATCCTCTAGTTCTTGCACAGAAGCAGGATTTGCAGGCCACCAGCATCCCCAGCAAGTACACAGCTGCTGTTCAGCCTCTACACCATGGTCAGTGTTTTTCTCTTGCCTGCTAACACTCCAGGTTGCAAAAGAATGACAGAAAGCATCAGATACCAAATAAGACTGATAACATTTTACTCATTCCCCACTTGAATTTGATGAAGTGAAAGAACTTCTGACCAATTTCTTCCTTTGAATCCCCAGGCCCTGAACAGCTAAGCCTTTTACCTCTGCCACCTGCAGAAATCAAACCCAAGCCCTGTGATGAGTGACATCCAGCTGAGCTGGTTCCTTCTGCTTCAGAAGAATAGGGAGGAAAAAAGAAACCCAGCCTCCTTCTGTACCTCAGTCTGTGCCTCTGCTGGTTTGATTTGTTCCTTTTTGTGTACTGTGAAAAGAAATATTCATAAACAGCCTGGCATCCTGTACTTCACTCATTCAAGAGTGGTGCTGAGATGGTGAGCCAGGGAACAGGAACAAAACTGGGTAAGCACAGCCTGCTTTTAACTGTGTTTCATCATCAAGGGGAAAAAAAAAAAGAGAGAGAGAAAGGACAAGGAAGCCATCAGCAGAGAGGAAATGCTAAAAAGTCTATATATTATTTTGAATTACCTCAATAATGTGTCATAATTGCAGAGACAACCTTGAGGAATGGATACAGGAGAATCATAAAGACATCCATGAATGAAACCCAGGAAGACCAATCAAGAAGCCAAGGAAAGTTCCCTTTCTTTCTCCCTTAGCTATAGCCCAGAGAGAGTAGTTGAACAAGAATAACATCAGGAGAAGTTTACAAAGGGCAGAACAAGAGGAACCCCTTTAGCAGCAGCTTGCCACTCCTCTCCAGCTCCTTTGACTCAAGCCAGCCATGGGTGGGTTTCATGTCAGACCTGGCAGGGCAGTAAGGTGCAGTTAGCCTCAGGACTTGCTGCTCTGCCATGGGCATGTACACGTCCTTCCCCAAAGAGCCAAACCACCTCAGTTCAGGGCCATAATGCTGCTGTGAGGGCTATTTATTGCTGTGGCTTAGACCCTTGCTACCTATGAGTTATTTGAGCTACAGGGCATGGTGTGGGGGCAGCTAGAGAAAGCCTTGGCTGGGGGCAAAAGACACAAAGCTGAAGGCTAAGTGACTGCCAGCTCTTGAGAAATACACCTGGAAAAACACCATGTCTCTGGAAAAAAACCCAGGCCTTTTGTTGCTGTCATGAGATCTAATATAGACATAAAAGCAAACAGCAACCCTTAGCTGAGGATCAGTCATGGTTAAAAAGTGAAAACCTCTGTTTTCTGAACTGTGGCTAGGAGCCTTCACAGAGGCAGGGACAGCACCTTCCAGCCAGGTGATCAGTGACAATTTTCTGCCTTGGCCTCAAGGTTTTCCTTTCTCCCCTCTTGGTTTTCTCACAAGAAGCAGCTGCAGTAGTACCAAAGGGAGATCCACCTCAAAAGAAGGTGGCAGAGCTGCAGCAGAGCCCCAAGCTCATGAACACTCCAAAACATCAGTGTTCTGCTGCATTTCAACTCCAAACAAGTGCAGCTGCTGCACTCATCCCACCCTTGGTACACATCTCCATAGACTCTGCTGTGTGCACACCCAGGAGCACTTGAAACAGAAGGTCTTCCACATAACTGATTCTTTCCTTCTCTTTGTAAACTTCAGTTCCTTCTCTGAGTATCCTTTGCCCAGTATTTCTCAGCTTCTCCATATTCCCAGTTAACTTTGAAACAAAAGTAACCTTGTCATCCATCCAGAAACTCAAACACATTCTTAACCTCAGCATCTCCTGGCACACTCCAGCAGAATGTGTTGCTTTACTTCAAGCACCCTGATTGATATGGTTATTAGGTTCATGCAACAGTGCAAGGAAAACATTCTACGCTCGGCAAGAGAGATTCAATTGCCATCAGCAGCTCTGCTTTTCTGGGCAGGCAGAAGTTTTGAGATCAAATGTTGCATCTCTTTCCTTTGTCTGCCAGCAGAAAGTATGACTTGGTAGACCTCTCGCTCTTCAGAAGCGAGTCGGTGCCTGCGAGAAGCCGCAGCCGGCGAGTCTGAGCTCTCGCAAGAGGCTGCTGCGCGGCAGCTCTCGGTGTGCCACAGCTTGCCGAGGCCGCGGGGGGTGACTCTCATTACCTGCTCCGCCGGCCTCCGCAGCACCAGCTGCAGCACTTGTTTTCATTCCTTCCTAAGCTCACCAAGAGCTGAGGCAGGCTGCTGCTTGGGTCCTTTGCTTCTGGTAAACAAGCAAATGAACAAAGCCCAGACCCTGAAGCGTTCTGCACAAAGCATGCTTGGATTTTACTGAAAATTTTCATTCTTCAGGTTTAGGAGGAAAGGCTCGAGCCCACATCCCACCCAGAGGGCACATCTCAGCCCCTGAGAGAGAGGGACACCCCTTGATGAGCTTTTAGAAGGTGGAGGAGAACACTTCTGGGACATTGAAACAGCCATGGAGCTTGAGGAGCTCCTCAGTTTCAGGATGCTTGATCAGTATTTGGGCAGCTGACAAGGCTGCTGAAAGGATGAAAAATAAATTAAAGGTGGAAATGAGGTGGAGAGGAACAGGGAAGAGAGAAGGGGAGGAAATTCAGGGGTTTCTGCATAGAAAAATAAGGGGGTGTCTCCCCCTTTTATTCAGATATTTTTGAACAATTAAGATTCTTTTAACAGCTAATCAACTGCTGTGTGCTGTAACCAGCAACAGAGAGAAGCCAAATGTTGAAGACTATCATCAAGTCAGAAACTGGGATCCACAGCTTCTGAAAAGTCAGAGCTGGAGTTTATTCCTGACATAGTGGAGCACCTATTTGTGAAAGTGAAGGCGAGAGAAAAATCTCAGGTTTCATCAAAAGATTTCATTTTTCACCCTAATAAGAGGTACAAAATTCCCTATCAAAATGGCAAAGCAGTGATTCTTTCTGCATTAGCTTCAACATTTCTTTTCCAACAAAACATTACTGAGGAGTTAGAGTTTAGGGTTGTGCTTTGCTAGCTTTTTCCAGTGGCCAGGTGAGACACTGCCTCATCTTTAGGTACTGTTCTTAAAGAGGAACTCAAAAGCCTGCAGAATTAGCTATAGGCTGTGACTCTAAGGCAGGAAATCAATCAATGAATGAAGTTTATCTCTTTTGGGGGGGTAAATATATGCCTTGAAGTGATGTGGTTGTAGCTGGTCCTAGCTTGGAAGTGCTAACCCAGGATGAAATCCTTAGCCTTAATATAGCCCCTGGTAACTCCAGGCTGTGTATTTAGTGGATGCAAATAAAGATGCAGGCAAGTAGCCAATTATCTGAGGAAATGAACCATTAATGGATTAATGTAATTGGAATACATTCTTTTATCAGGGGAGACGTTCACTTAGAGTGGTACAGTATTTGCTTTACACATGACTTGTTGCATATCAAATGCAACATATTATCACATCTTCCACAACAGCCACATCCCAGAAGGAGTCCAGCTTGAGAGCAAAGCCAGGCAGGAATGGAGACAAGGCTGACAAGCAACCCCCAGAAACGTTTTGATGCATCATTTCCACAAGCTCTGCTGGAGGGAAATCGGAGGTGAGGCAGCAGTGACCTGCAGGATGCTGTTTGCTCCTCTTCCTCCCCAGCCAGGGCTGGTTTGTGCCGTGGGTTTTGGCAGTGCCATGATACATTTACTGCATACGAGGGCCTGATAATGAGAAGCATTTCTCAGAGGTTTCTCCAGCTATCTGTCATTCCCTATAACAAAACCTACAAAGAAATGTATCATCATTGAAAGGGCAAGGCTGCCCCATGAAAAATTCCAAACCATTTCTCATCTTCTCTCCCTTTTTATGCCAGGGCTATTTTGAGGGGGAGAGGGAGAACAAAAGTATTTCTGTGAAGATGATGGTAACCTTTGTCTGTAGGGGTTTTTTTCTTTTTCTTTTTTTTTTTTTTTATTCTCAAAAAATACTCCAAATAGATTCCATTTAACACTTTGAGTGAGATGTAGTAAAATTTTAATAGAGAAACTAAGAGGAAATCAAAGTCCTTGACAAGTGTAATAGGAAAAAAACCCTATCTAAAGCTATCTCTGTGTAGATAAAAGAGGAGAGAAGGAAAGGGAAATGCAGATGGGCATAGTTATTAGCCTCAGAGCATGGAGAATGGCTGTAGTGCAGCTTTTCTGTCTTTCAGAGACTTCTGGAAAAGATCAGAAAGAAATACCTCAAATGGCATGGGGTTCTGCAGAAGCTTCTTGTGAAGGTGTTGGCACTAATACAACACTTGTAACAGGCATTTCACTACTGCCCTGTGCAGGGACAGAGCCTGAACTCATGGCCCAACAGGAACTGAAGCATGCACAGCATGGTTGGGTGCCTCACCTTGGTGGGGTTTTACCTGGAGGAGTATGGATTTTGTTCAAGAATAAATCTGAAAACTTTAGTACCTTGTTACAGAGAATTACTTCAGAAAGGGCCTCAAGTTGCACCAGGGGAGGGTTAGGTTGGAAATGAGGAAAAATTTCACTGCTGCAAGAGTGGTCAGGGATTGGCACAGGCTGCCCAGAGAGGTGGTGGAGTGCCCATCCCTGCTAGTGTTCCAGAAACTTGTGGCCACGCTTTAGTGGCAATGGGGGTGTTGGGCTGATGATCCTAGAGGGCTTTTCCAACCTGAATGATTCTGTGATTCTATTCTGTCCCTCACAGCTGGAGACCACTGGACATCAAAGAAGCAGATGCTTCTGTGGGCAGATGAACTGGCTCTTCACCAACCCTGCCAGTGGAAACCAGTGAGCACTTCAGCCCCTCTGGAGTTATTCACCCCTGGGGATGGATCCAACCACACTTAGACATTTTGTGCCATCCCATGTGCAGTGTCCTGCCTAGCTTCCAATCGTCTCCTGGCTTAGCTGATCATTTGAAACCAAGCTTTAAACCTCTGTGAGTACACCGTGCCTGAAGAGGCTGAGTCATGCTGCTTTGCATGCCAAGCTGTGGAGGTCTGGGCAAACCCAGACACATCCATGCCTCTATCACTCCACAAAAAAAGAGAATTTAAGAGTGTGGGCAAATTTAGAAAACATTCCTCAAGCTCAGAGGGAAGCCATTGAAATATTTCAGGGTACATATCCTTTGATCTAAGCATCTGGACTGATTTCCTCTCAGCCACACTCAGCATTTGCTTTCTCTGCCCAACTCTCCCACCCTCGTTCCTCCTGCACACACCTGTGCTATTCACCACCACTCAGGTGAGCCTGAGCAGCTCTCCTGCTCTTCTTGACTCTGTGTGAAGGATCATTGATGCGTTTTATAAATTCCTTGTGATTGCTTCCCAGGCTAAATTGCTTTCCAGTTTAATTTTTTTGGTGACATTTTCCCCAATAAATAATCAGCCCTCTTCCAACAAGACAACACAGGCTGAACTCTGAGCCTGGAGGTTAAGGCACCATCCATTTGTCTCTGTCCACATAATGTGAGTTATTGGTTACTTGCTTTTCATTGTAACTGTGTTATTGGGAAATTATAATCCAGGAGGTATTTAATGTATTTTACTTCATCTCTGCTCATGTTTGATTTGCTAAATTCAATGCCTGCCAGTTTGCCTTCTCCCAGTGACCAAGCCCAGGCTGCAGGTTTTACTGAGGGCTGCTGGAACTCAGCTTGGCTGCTGCTGCTCTTGACATTTGCTCACATCCCAACTTTATTTGTATTGCAGCAGAGCACCCAAGTCGTGCAAAGAGGAATGCACACTCAGCAACTCGCTGCAACTCCAGCCCCAGGACTGCTTTACTGTCTCTTGAATAATTAGCAACACGAATGCAGATAAAATGTACAGTAACTTGCCTGACTTTGGGGTAGGGGAGAAAAAAAAAAGATTAGAATGACAAATAGTCAGACTCCAGGGTCAAATGCTTTGCCAGTAGTTGCATATGTTTATGCCAAAATACATAAAGAAATGTCACTTCAGCACATGAATGATGACAAACACTCCAAGTGGGACTGCACTTCATCAATCATTTCAAAGGCACAGATTAGGTTTACCTATATAAACAAAAGCAATAAAAGTACTCAAAGCCTCACCTTAAACTATTCAGGCATGACATAAACACTGTTCCTGGACAGCCAGTCCCCGTTCTACTCCAGAGGCAGTCAGAAAGCAAGAGGTAAACTGATTTATGAAGATTAATAAAGCATGCTCTTAATAAAAATAAACCCAGCTACTACTCTGCATAAACGTGGGAATCCTGTCTGGGGGTGGGACAGAGCAGGATGCATGGGAAAAGGGGAAGGGCATTAAGAAATTGGTGCAGTTTGCCCAGCACTGCTGAGATGATTTGAGGAGATTTTAATCACTAGAAGAGGTTCTGGGTACAGACTTTCTGCACACCCAAAGTGCAAGTCTGAGAAGAAAAAAAAAAAATGGATTCTCTTGAATAAATCAAACAAGGATGGCTCAGAGAGGGGCTCCAGGTCAGCAAGACACTGACAGGACCCTCCCTGGCTGTGTCCCCTGGGGCTCATCAAAACCCCATTGCTGAAGTCAGTGGGAATCTTTTTGTTGACTTCAATGAGATTTGGAGCAAACCCCTTGTGAGGGAAATTTAATTGAATTCCTTCATATTGATCTCTCCACTTCAGCTGCTCATTTAGTCTTTTCTTAAACCCACACCTGCTTGTTCAAAGGGGAAGGGAAAGGAAGTTTTAAAGTTGAAGTTTTAAATAATTTCAGCAATGTTTTGCATAAATACAGTCATAATTACAACACTTTAGGAATTTCTTCTCTAATTAACACTGCTAGGACAAGTTAAACAACTTGGTTTAGTGCTATTGTGTGCCTTGCAGACCAGAGAAAGTGAATTCTACACTTCCATCAGCTTTCCCTTGTTTCACTCTTTTGTTTAAATTACTGTGTGTCAGGATCCTGGTTTTAAATTAAAATTTTCCATTTCTTCCTCTGTGTCCAGTCACTGAAGTGTTGCACACCTTGCATGTAAGCTATTGCCTTGAGCCAATCTAGGCAGAGCTAGGAGAGCATCAAAGCAGGCTGCATTGTGTGCAGAAAGGTCTCCTAGGCTCAGGAGACACTGATGCAGAAGCTTTCAGCCACCTGCCCTAGCATAAGCCAAAAACTCATCACCAGAGACTCCAACTACACCACAAGCCCAGAAAGGACAACCCAGCTCAGACCTGCAATGGTTTCATTGATGCTGCAGCCCTGCAAAGCTGAGGGGAAGGGAAGTGATCTCAAACCTTTTGTTCCAATGAAGTCATTTTATCACCTCACACAAGGTAATCAGCCCCACTCTAATGACACAACCTCCTAGCAGCTCAGAAATGAAACCTCAGCATTTCACAGCTCTGTAGGATACTGTGAGAAGCCTCTGAGGTGCACAAACTTTGATTGTGTTTTACAAACAGGAAGGCCTGGACTTGGGGCATGGTTTGTTGGCCATGCTGGTCTGAGGCTGATGGTTGGACTAGATGATCTTAGAGGGCTTTTCCAACCCAAACCATTCCATGATACTATGCAGTGTCTACCATTAAGGTCACAGTGGCTGTAAAGGGTTGGATGCCTTGGGAGGGAAGATGCTTCACAAACACTTCAAAGATATTAGGGAAATGCCTTCAACAGACATTGACCCTGCCTGTGTAAAGATGCAGGGTGCCCTATGATAATCTTCATTAGTAGTATGGGGAGGGTTAGAAGGACAGCACATTTAGAGAGCAGGTTTCCAGTCTCTGCTTGATCAAGGCTAGAGAGCAAGGTGCTTGCAGTCAGCAGTGGAGAGCAAGAGCAAGCTGTTGTGCAAAGCCATTAGCTCAGGAAGCATTGACAAAGTTATCTCAAGGACCACAAGGACCAAACCCAGCTCCCAGTGAAGCAATGTGGATGAAGATGTACATCTATCAACAAGGGACATCTTGCTACCTTCTGAAGAGCCCCTGAACTCCCAGAGGGGTGACATCAGGATGGCAAAGAACCCTGAGAAGCACAGCAGAGCTGTGCTGGAAATGTCCTTCTCCTGTTCCTAGAGAATCCCAGCACTCATGTTCCCAGCACAGCACCTCTGCCTGAGCATCCTCTGCAGGAAACCCCCAAGTCCTATCAGAAGCTCCCAGCAGAGGAGTAAGGCAGCTCTGATGGTTTATCTCCCTCTGTTTAATCAAAAGGTTTCTGTTTGTATTTGCTGGGGAGCAATGCCTGTATTTATGCACTGAACATTTGAAGCACAAGACCATCCCTCTTCTCTATTATCTTTGATAAGGGAAAATATTGCTGTGCTTGTGCACTCAACACTTTAATTGGCTCTTCCCAGCTAGCAGAATATTGCAGCTTCTCACATGTGCACAGTGTCAGCCCTTCGAAAATTCCTTATGGAAGTTTTAATGAAGTTAAAATTAAATAAGATTTCTGATAGCTAAAAATAGAAACTACATCAAATATATACAAATGAAGAGAAGAAAACAGGAATGTAATGCCTTAGGCACTGAAATAACAATGCTGTGGAAAACGGTGTGAAAAACACTGGATGCAGTGAAAGTGGCTGTGATTTAGTACTTACCAAGGTGCCACAGCAGCTCCAGGCTCCAGAAGGAATTTTTTGTCAGTCTCTTAGCAAAACCAGAAGCATTTACTGTCAAATGCTCACAAACCCCAGCAGTGGGAACTGCTGGCTCCTCGATTGTTTGATCACAATTACAAGACACAAGCTGGGAATTTTTTTTTAAATCCCCAAGATTATCTTGGCTGAGAGAGCAGCTTTGCTGGCACAGCAGCACTGCCTCTGCATTCACACAGACACACACAAACTCACATGGATTGCCTCCATCCAGCCCCTCTCTGGGGCTAAATTCCGGCTATCACAGCACCCCTCAGGAGCAGCCCAAGCAAGGGGCTCCCCCTGGCAAACTTCCCCTTTTATACTGGGAGTGATGCTGCCAATGGGGCACACCTAGAGCCAGCACAGGGCAGCTCTGCTGGCTGGCACAGAGCTGCTGATGGCCTGCAGCTGGCCTGGGGTTCTGGCCCAGCAGGTTTATAAATAAAGGCACTAAGAGTTCATCAGACAGATTTAGTCTAATTTGTCTGTGTGAGACACTTCTGAAGGGTGAAGCTTCCTGAGACCACAGATGTGCCAAGGTGCTTTGCAGGCTCATGTCCTTCTCCCGCATTGTGTTAAATATTGAGCTCTCATATATATGAATTCAAGATTCTGATTTATGACCTTTTTTCCCCATAAAAAAGTACATTTCTAGGAGGTTCTTTCACTTGTAGTGCTCCAGAGCTTTGCTGCTTCCTATTTCAGATGCTAATAACAGCTCAGATGGTTCCCTCTTTACTTTGTTGAAAAGTTTGCTTTGCAGTACAGGTGACAGAGATGTGCTTCCCTGCTGAATAGAAATGACACCAACTTCTCCTCACTGTGCTCTCTCTTCTTCAAGCACTTTCTGTTTTCAAACCACTCAGACACAATGGAAGCTCCTGTGGGCACGAGCTGCCCATGTGTGTACCGAGGGGTGCACCTAGCAGAAGAAGCATCTATGAGAGGGCAGGCAGAAGGTTACCCAAGAAGTATCTGCACATCATGGTCAAAGGCTCTTGGGAGGCTTTGTCAGGGCCAGTGTCTGTGTTTCTCTCTGGCAGGAGCTGTTCAGTGTCTCCCATTCCTTTTAGTACCCATACAGAGGTGTTTCAGACTGCAACGGGGGCACCAAGGAGTGAAACTAACTCTGCAATTCCTAGTGCCTGATGCAGAGCACTCGAGGGACAGCCATGCCTGGCTGAGTGCATTTACCTGGAAGTCTAAGGAATTCAAGCTGCCAATGACAACTGTGGCACCTCTGAGAGGATAACAATGAACTGAGGTGGGAAGAGACCTCTTGCTCACCTCCTGCTCATGGCAGGAACACCTAGAGCAGGTTGTCCAGAGCTGTGTCCTGTCAGATTTTTCAATATCTCCATGGATGGAGGCTCCACAGCCTCTCTAGGAAACCTATTTCTGTGCTCAGCTGTGGAGATGTCTTTGTCTAAATGGAATCCCCTGTGCCTGCTGACTCCTGTTATGTCCCTGGGTGTCACTGAGGAGAGTGCCTTTGCCTTCTTGTGGTGTCCCATCAGGGACGTATTAATCAGATCTTCCTCAGCCTTCTCCTCTCCTTTCTGAAGGGGGCTTCCAGTAGCTGAAGGGAGCTACAAGAAAGCTGGAGAGAGACTTTCTACAGGAGCTTGTAGTGACAGGACAAGGGACAATAGCTTTGAGCTGGGAGAGGGCAGATTAAGACTGGAGATGAGGAAGAAATTCTTGCCAGTGAGGGTGGGGAGACTCTGGAACAGGCTGCCCAGGGAGGCTGTGGCTGCCTCCTCCCTGGAGGTGTTCAAGGCCAGGTCGGATGAGGCCTTGAGCAACCTGGGCTGGTGGGAGGTGTCCCTGCCCACGGCAGGGGATTGGAACTGGCTGATCTTCAAGCTCTCTTCCAACCCAACCCATTCTAAGAATCACTGAAGCCTGTGCAGCTTGGTGTCTGTCAGGACCCCATTAAAATCCACAAATATTTTACCATTTAGTTAGCATTTAAAAACATCTGAGCTTGATAGCTAAGTTAAAAACAAAACAAAGCAAAACTTTTCAGAAAGTCTCTGTTGTCTGGCATGGATTCGGGAAAAAAGAAAATAATTCTCTTGCCAGGCTGTAATTACTTTGTGCTTGTTTCTTGGAATAACAAACCCAGAGAGCTCACAGGCAGCAGCAGCTTCAATGGCAAGGGCTGGTTCTCTGCTGTGCCCTAGAGACTTCTAAAGCTGTTTTTTTCACAGGAGAGTTCTCCTTTGGCAGCCACTTTTTCAGAGAGAAGTTGACCTCTGCTTGTTATCACCATCCCTGCAAGGTAACTCTGTTGCCTTTGTTATGGGGAACCAGACTCCCAGAGGGACTTCTGTGTTTGCTCTCAACTTCCCTGACCAACACAAGGATATCTCTCAGGTCTTAACTCCCCTTAGCTTATCTCTCCTCAGGGCTAAACTCTAGCCTAGGAGCTGCATGGGGAAGAAGACTTCAGAACACAGTGACCTTCCCTCTCCCGCTGCAGACATTCAGAGCCCAGTGAGTTCTCTCCTGGGCATCTCTGACTGTGCAGCTATCAGGCACACAAGGTCTGGGCAGCAATCAGGCTTCCAAGCAGATAGATCAGCTTGTGGCTTGACTGAATTATGTTAAAGTTCAAGGGTTAGGGCTTGATTAATTTACCTTGGCTGCTGGTGCTTCACCTCAGCTTTACCACAGCCCTCTGCAGACACCCTGCTTGCTGCAGCAGAAGCCTCCAACTGTCTGACCCTTTGGCAAAACACTTGATGACCATTGCCACTTCCAGCTTTGAGGCTGGCATGGGCCAGGCACCAAAGGAAGGCTGATAACAAAACGTGTCAGTGAACACAGGGTCATATTGCATTCTGCTGCCTTTTCCTGGCCCTGGGAATTGCGGCCACACCGTGGCCGTTGGGTTCTACTCTTGATAAGCTCTACAAGGTACAGTGAAGGCACCAAGAAGCCTGGAAACAGTGCTGAGAAGCTGCTCAACCAAAATATGCCCTAAATGGGTTGCAGTTTTCCTCCTCACAAGGGCAGTTTACTGAAATGCACTTTGCTTTCAGCAAACCCAGCTGAGACAAGAGCAGTTCTGTGTCTGCTGGGGAGATGCACACAGTTTAGCTGCCCAGAACGTGTGAGGCAGCACTTTGACCAAGCAGGTGTGGAAGGGTTGGAACTACAAACCCTCTGCCTCCACTGAGGTTGGACCTGGCAGTGTATTGATTTGACAGAGGAGCTCTGAAATTGTGATAAATGAATCCCAACCCACTGAACTGCTCAGCAGCAACCTCCCACCTGGGTCTGCTAATTTCATTCCAGATGAACAAGGTCAGGTTGCCTGGGATACTGCAGGCATCCGGGACAGGCTGGCAAATGGTCCAGATGCATCTTCTAATACTTAATACATTCTGCTTTCTATTTTCTCCTCCCCTTTGGCTTGAACCAAGCAAAAATGTGTCAATGGAATTGCATCCAGCAGCCAAGAGGCACAGGACTGAAACCTCTGAGAGCTCTTTTGCAACTCAGTGTTTTCAAAAAAAGCAGCAAGTAGATGGCACAGAGAGTCTGAAATGTTCTTGTGGCAGCTGGTAATCTAGAACAAGTTCAATCTGTAAGGGCATATCCACCATTCAGCACAGCACACTTTGCTCTGTTAAAAAGGAAAGTTATTTTTTTCCCCTGCAAATGAGACAATATGATGGGGAAATTAAATTAAATGGTGATGTTATTCCCCTGGGGCAAAACAATTCTATTCAATAAATTAATTTTACATCAGTAGCTCTTGCCTTGCTTGAAACTGACAGTAATAATCTGACAGCTTAAAGCTTTAATAAACTTCAAGAAGTAGGAGACTGTCCTTCCTCAGGAAAAAAAAAAGACAAGCAAAGCCAAGTGTATTACAGGTATCAGAGGCTTTCCTTCTTCATTCTAACAGCAAAAGTCCTCTAAATTCAATTCTACTTACTGCATTACTTGATGAACCAGACCACTTAAGATAGTTTTTGACAGCATGCAGTTTTAGTATCTTAATGTTCCCATTCTTCAGAAGATACTCAAACCCTCAGTGACATTTCCCATTAGGTGGCTCTAAGTAAATATTATAGGAAAAGGGCAAACACAGGGAGGGGAAGTGCTGTGTGTGAGAGACAGTCCTGGCTGCTCAGGCAGAGCCAGACATGCTGCACAGGCTGCTCTGGGAGCTGAGCCAGGAGCTGCTGCACCCAGTGTCTGCCAGGGCTGGGACAGCTCTGGAAATTAAATACATCAGCATTTTAAACACAGCATTTGTCTCCTCCCTCCCTCCCTGCTTCCTTCCCTTTCTCTCTCCCTCCCTCCCTCCCTCTCTCCCTTCTTTTCCACCTTCCTTCCTGCCTTCCTCTCTTCCTTCCTACCTTCCTTTCTGTCTGCTTTCCTGCCTTCTTGCACAAGGGAGCTCCTCTGGAGCTGGACCTGTCCCCAGCCCTCCATGCGGAGGCCCCCACGGCGGCAGCCCAGTCACACTGTGCCCCGGAGAGCTGGTGCAGCGGCTGCTGTGCCTCCTGAGAGGCTGCAGGGGCAAAGCAAGGGTCCTGACGTACTTCCACCTCTTTTTATTTTCAATCCTCCAAGGCAGCCCACAAGTGCACACCTTAACCCCCAGCCCCAGAGCAGGTCATCTCCTTTATCACTCTTCTCATAAAAACTTTATGTTTCTCCAAAAGTGTTTCACAGCAGTGACAGAAAGAGCTGTGACAGATTCCGGTAGAAGAGGAGCAGGAGAGAGGCTGGGAAGGCAGCCAGGGCTGAAGAATGACTCCCCTTTTGCACCCACTGCAGGCTGTGACATCATCCCCTCTCCTTGGATGCCTCCACACAGCCAAACACACTGTGCCAAATGCCTCTGCTGTCAGCATTGCTCGGCTGGGGCTGATCCTGATGAACGATTTGTAAATGCAAGGAGGCCATTAGAGGGGATGCCAAGGAGCTGCTCCATCCTTCAGCTGCTCTGAGTAGCTCCAATTAGAGGCTGCAGGAGGAACATTGCCTTTCCATCAGTCAAGCCTGTGACACAGCACCTCTGCCCGAAGTCACGGGTCCTGGGTGCTCAAAGGAGGATGTCACTTGTGTTTTCCAGCAGATTACAGAGCTCTGCTAATCAGCAGCAATGGGAGGCTCCCTAAAGCATTCAGTGGCTGGCTGGGCAGAAAGGGTGCTTTGGTGGCCTCAGCTCAAGGTCCTGGAGCAGTAACAACACTCAAAGAACATTTTTTGGCATACAGAGCACTGAAGTTGAGTATTTGTTAGTGGTTTCTCAGTACTGAATGAGACAACTGCTTTGAATGTTGAGCATCAGCTCAAAGGGCTCAACACTTCCTTGGCCCTCATTCACAGCTTTAGGATTCACAATTTCAGGATGCACCAGGAAAACACTAGAAGATGGAATCATGGAAGAGTGCAGCTTTAAGAACAGGAAATAGCCTGGGGCAGCTGTCTGCCACTCCCACCCCTCTTCCAAACTTCTTCTTCCTCTGGTCTCAGTGAACCCTGAACAAATTAAGGAGACACAGTGCCTGACAGGATTCAGACCTTCAGTCTGGTCCTGCAAGGTTCAGTGTGATGCTGCAGCTGGGTTAAGGTGGGTTCTGGGGCTTTGTCAGACTGAGGCCTTGGTAAGCACTTTGTGCAATGCAGAGGCATTGTTGTCATCATTGCAGACATTGGAAAACCTCTTCCCAAGCTGACCTGGAGTGCAGCTGGGCCCCGCCCCCTATGGCTAGCACCCCTCGGGGGTGGGTTTGCTTGTGTGCAAATGCAACCTGGGGGCCCAGGCAGCAGAAGGCAGAGGGGAGGCTTTCTGGTGCATTCTCCATAGAGTCCTCCTGAAAACATTGATTTAATTGATTCCCTGCCTCTACTGGTTTCCACTGGAAACAAACAAGAGGTCATTTTTAAGCCCCAGGGTCTCTGAGCTTTGATAATTATGGAAATTTTTTTTTTTTAATGGCTCAAAAGGGCAAATTGACCACGGTCAGGAAACTTTATTAAAGCTCTACCTTCATCATTCCTAAATTCAGCCCTGCTGCTACGCCAGGGCTGGAACATGGCCTCAGCCACTCTTACAAGGTCACCCAGGTGATTTCATCTGACATCTGGCAGCAGCTCGACCTCCCTTCCTTTTCCCACTGGGATTATTTAACATCCAGAGCAGAGATCTGATTCTTTTATAGTCCTATTGGCATAATGATAATGTCTTTATAATAATAGTGATTTCACATTTTATTAAAAACATTAATAGGGAATTGCTGCTCCTGTGAAAATGGCAGGGAAAGAGAGCAGACCCAGTGCTTTGAGTGTGCAGAGCCCATCTCTTGGTATCAAAATCAATGTCACCACAGCTCCTTCTCTGCAGCACCAGGTCTGAAACAAGCAGATCATTGGATTTCTGGTGCCAAAAACTCAGCCTGTTCAGTGAGCACACGAATGGTGGATCTGCAGCAGCAGGAGTTTGTTGTTCATTGCCATCTCCATACCTGTTCAGCAGTGAGTAAAGTGTTTAAGGATGAGTAAAAGGCCCAGAACACGCATGATGTGCTAGCACTGCCACTAGATATTGGGTCTTTTAGAACCTGTATTTTGGAAATATTTACAACTGGAAGAGGCTAAGCAGAGAAGAATCCTTCAATTTCCCTCAAGTTCTTCACAGATGTGTCTAGAAAACCTTCAGGAGCTGCCTCACAGAGCCATCAGGACCCTGCAGGCAGCCTCCAGACCTCAGTTCTCCAGCCTCCCTCAAAGAGCAAAGTGTTCTCTCCCAGCTTTCAGGGCCAAAGCAGCAGCTTTTCTCTTCCTCACTGGGTACTTCGTGTGGTCCAACCCCTTCACCTCCCACTCCTGCACCTGTGTCTTACCTGCTCACTGACTGTCCTGCCAGGCGAGGAGCAGATCAAGAATCAAGAATCAAGAATCAAGAATCAAGAATCAAGAATCAAGAATCAAGAATCAAGAATCAAGAAGGTTGGAAGAGACCTCAAGGATCATCGAGTCCAACCTGTCACCCTACACCTCATGCCTATCTAAACCATGGCACCAAGTGCCACGTCCAATCCCCTCTTGAACACCTCCAGGGATGGTAACTCCACCACCTCCCTGGGCAGCCCATTCCAATGGCCAACCACTCTCTCTGTGAAGAACTTTCTCCTCACCTCCAGCCTAAACCTCCCCTGGTGCAGCTTGAGACTGTGTCCTCTTGTTCTGGTGCTGGTTGCCTGGGAGAAGAGACCAAACCCCTCCTGGCTACAACCTCCCTTCAGGTAGTTGTAGACAGCAATGAGGTCTCCCCTGAGCCTTCTCTTCTCCAGGCTAAACAGTCCCAGCTCCCTCAGCCTCTCCTCATAGGGCTTGTGCTCAAGGCCTCTCACCAGCCTCGTTGCCCTTCTCTGGACATGCTCCAGCAATTCAACATCTTTCCTAAACTGAGGGGCCCAGAACTGGACACAGTACTCAAGGTGTGGCCTAACCAGTGCTGTGTACAAGGGTACAATGACCTCCCTGCTCCTGCTGGCCACACTATTCCTGATGCAGGCCAGGATGCCATTGGCTCTCTTGGCCACCTGGGCACACTGCTGGCTCATGTTCAGGCGCCTGTCAACCAGATCCTTGTGGAGATTGCAGGAAGTAGGGGGGTGAGGTTGGGAAGAGAGTTGAGAGAGTGAGAAAGAGAGAGAAGGTCTCCCTGGGTAAATGTGTCCAGAGGTTCTTATTTCAAACACCCCCCCCCCAACACCTCTAATTACTCAGCTCTAATGGAGGGAGGCATTGCCATGAAGTCCTTGAAAAAGAGATGGCATGGGAAAAAAAGGATGTGTGCACTCATTGAGTGGGATTCATCTCACTTAACTTTAGACATCTAAAAATTATTCATCTGAGTTAGTCATCCCTGACTACCCTCAAAGTCAGCAGAGAGGAATAGGCAGACCTAAAAGGCATCCATCCTCCCGAGCTCAGCAGAAGATGAATTGCTCTTTAGAGTTGCCTTCTTCTCTCCATTGATTATAAAGGGAACATGAAGTAAATAACTCAGACAACTGACTTTTAGACATCTGGAAACTGGGCAGTGTGAATGTTTTCCCTTCTTTGCCCTTGAGAAAGGCTGAATTTCATCCTCAGAACCTTGAAATAAATAGTTTCTAGTCAAATGAAAGCAGTTTCTGCTCGCATTTTGGTTGCCTTTCTTTCAGCCATTGCCCTTAAACTGAAATTTTGCATGTGAGGCACTTAAAGCATGAGGCTGTAACAAAGGCTTCCAGTGCTTTCCTAGACCAATCACCTAGAGAAAGAACTGCACCCAAATGTGTGGCCAGAGGTTCAGTCCCAAGGTAGCTCAGAAATCATTCACCACACCAGACTCCGGCTGAAGCCCTGACCGTGGAAGCCCTGACAGTGAGACCCCTGTGTCCAGGGAGAAGGTTGGAGTGGTTTGGTGCTAGGGCTTTTGGTTTATTTACTGTGTTTTACTGGATGAAGAGGTTCTTTTGTGGGCTATTATGGAAACATCTTGTTGGAGAGGAACATTTGGCAGCAAGAGCTAACTCTAAATTTACGGACATATATATTTGGACAAATGTTTCCAGATGGTTTTCTGGGTCTTGCACTTTCACAAAGCAACAGAAAACAAACACTTGTCTTTATGAAATATTCTAGCTAAGAAAGGTTATTTTTTCCAGTCATTGAAGTGATGTTTTTAGTCAGTCTTGATCTGGTAAAACAGAATAAATCCCTCCAGCAAGCTGAACTTGCTGACACTGTTTAGTATTTACACACAGCAGGGAGGCTGGGCTGTCCCAGGTATTTACACTTTGAAGGGCTCTGCACTGCTTCAGAACTCCTCTACCTGCATCTGGAGATGTGGGGCCAGCTCCTGACTGCTTCCTCTTTGGAGGAACCAGCTTGGACACAAGGACAGGAGAACTGGGAACATCTGAACAAAAGCAGAGTGCCAGAGGAGGTGCTTTTGGAATCCAGAAATGTGTGAAAAGCAGCAAACAAGAAGAGTCTTTTCAGAGCTGTGCAGTCTGGTGATTTAAGCAATGAAGTTTCCTGCAGCACCTCCACAGGTGTTTGTAAACTGCTGTCCAGTGACTGCCAAGATCACCTTCCTACATTCCCCTGCCTTGGGCACTTTTGGAACTCGGCTTGCCAGTATGCTGGGCCAGCTCATTTCTACTCCACCATCACCTACAAAGGTTGGACCAGATGGTCCTTAGGGCCCCTTCCAGCCTGGCAGTCTGGGATTCTGCCTTACCCCATTGCATGGGCTCAGGTGCAGGTGAAATATTAAATTAAGTTCAGTTTTCACATGATAAAAATCCATTAAGCTAAGGTGGAGAAAGCTTTAAGTCTGTGCTTGGTGCCCTGTTGAGAAAGACAGGATTTCAGGACCCACTTGAGGTTTTGTGCCAGTAAGGCTTTACTCTGCTTGTCTCACATTTTCAGTTCTCCATTTCCTGAAGTCTTTTGATCAAGAGATTTTTTTAGTGAAGGATAACCTATAGGTACTAGAATCACTTAAAATAAAACCAAAATATATAATCTGAAGAAGGGGAGGTGGGGGGTGGGGGGGGTTGGGG
This sequence comes from Indicator indicator, assembly GCF_027791375.1. Classification (NCBI taxonomy): domain Eukaryota; kingdom Metazoa; phylum Chordata; class Aves; order Piciformes; family Indicatoridae; genus Indicator; species Indicator indicator. Next base: position 13,853,414 of record NC_072036.1, read on the forward strand.
GTAATTCCCACAAAGCCTCCTGAAAAACCCCTGGACTTTCATGAAGAGTTAATATTTTGCAGGTAGATGTCTGAAGGAGAAGATGATCCTTGAATCCTGCCATGTTCTCAACACCTCACTGCTTCAGATCCAGCACCCACCAATTGCATTCTAAAAGAAGATTCAAAATGAAAATCAAACAAAATCAAGTTTACTCTGAATTTGTCCATTGGTTTGTTCTCTGCTTCCATGGGAATCTCAATTAATATTCTTTAACAACTTATTATTCACTTTTCTTCCCTACAAAGAGCAGGAGCAAGTGGAAGGTGACCTTGGTTGGACCGTGAGTCAGATAAATTCCCAGTGTTTTTCTTGTCCAGTTCCCCATGCTCTCTGCTCCATGTCTGGGTTGTTCTCACAGCTAGGTACTAATGAGATTACCACAAGAAGGGAGAAAGCTGGCATCAGTCCCTGCAGCTGTATGGGGCTGTCTGTGTGATTTGGGAGCCTGTGTGACATGAGCTTGGCTGCTCTCACTCACCACTGAGAGCAAAACACTGCATTACTGATCTGTGGGGAGGAATTAGAGGTGGTAGAGCTGGGCAACCTGAGCAAGAGGCAGCATGGATGGATTCACAGGAACCAGGCTTACTGATGTAAAGAGTAAAACCCATGGTTAAGAAGCACACAGGGCAAAGGACCTAACCTGAGCCAGTGACTGTGATTCTTTCTCAAGGTCAGTGCACAGATGAAGAGCACAAGCTGCAAAGCTCCAGACTCCACAGCCACCTGCCTTTGCACACTGGGGCCTGGATTTCCTCAGAAAAGCAACAGATGTCAGGTCTAAGGCAGACTGTGTCTAATGTAGCTGCAATGGTTTTCATTTACAGTCAAACCAAAGGGGACACCTGGCCTGCCCCTTCCTCTCCCCTGTTTCATTTTCCTGCTCAGGTCTGCAGGAAGGAGCCTGGGCAGCACGTGGTCTGCAGCACACCTCTCCTCTGCAGCCACACAGTGACGCAGAGCAGGGCAGTGACAGCGTTTTCCTGCACAACTTTTGGATGTTTCTGGGATCACAAAACACTCTAGAGATTCCAGGTGCAGAAACATTGCTTGAAAGCAGTTTGAGGCCTTGTGATGGAAGAGATACAGAAGCAGAGCAGTGCTACCACCAAAGAAGACAGCTGTGAACATCCTGTGTGCTTTGGCTGTGCATTCACACCCTGTAGGCAACAACAACCTTTCTTTCTTGGAATAAAAGCAACGTTTCAGTCTTGAACAAAATGCTCTTTTCTTGCAGCACAAAGTACATTTTAAGAATGTATTATTAAAAATTCAATTGAATTGCACATTACCATTTCTGAGCCTGCACAGAGCCCACCTCTGGAACAGTCAGGAGGTGCTCAGCATTTGTCTCAGCTCCCACTGAGGATAGCAGGAGTTTAGCCCTGCTTTTCAGTGGAAGCAGAGGTAGGCCAGAGCTGAAAACTTTCCAGAATTCTTTCTCAACTCTTTCTTCTTCCCATGTGAAGTCCCAGAAGAGAACAAACAGAACAGAAAGAGAGGAAGACACCCAACAGGCTCTGAAATGTTTCCCTGCTCCCCACCATTCATGAAGGAATTCTGCATGGCCTCATGAGTTCTGTGGTCACACAAAAATTCCTCGGATTTCTTCCACTGGGGAGTCACTGGGGAGCCATAGCAGGCAGCAGGGTGCTGAGGGATGCTGCATACAATCAATGAGGAGTTTTGTGTCTGGGAGCTGACGGCAGAACGTACCCTGCAGATCTGCTGTAGACTCATCTCTGCTGCATCACAGCAGTGGGCTGTAGCTAGGTAGTAGCTGGAGCTAATGAGTGCCTCTATGAGCTCTTGGTTATCATGAGTCATGACCTAGTGAGCTAAGGACAGGACTAGGGCAGTAACATTGGAGATCTCAGCTTGGCTCTGCACTTGGTTTGCTCTTAGAGTCAAAGCAGCAAATGAGCTTTTCAGCCACTGATTGCTGCTGGAAGTGCTGCTGGGCCCCATGCCATTGCAATCCTGTTCCCAGAAAATCATGCATGGTGCTACCTCCTCCCTTCTTCTGAAGCAGCAAAAACTCACTTTAGGATAAACTGAGAAAGGTTGGACACATACACAGGAGTAGATCATCATGTGAAAAGACAGAAAAGAACAGGAGAAGAAAGGAACAGGAAAAGAAAAGGTAATACACTTGAGAAAAACAACCATGAGCACTCCTCCTTTTCTCTCTGGCATCAAAAGTAAGAGGAGGGAAAATGACAGTTTGTAAGAAAAGAAAAGTTTAAGAAAACCTTTAAGAAAAGTCCAGTGGTGGAGCCTCTGTGGAATATGGCTGAAGCAAAGCCTCAGCCACTTTGGAGAGGCAGGGATGCAAATTCAGCTTCATGACAAAGCGTAACAGCTGCTCTGTAAGTGGACAGAAATAAAATGCATTCTGATGAGCAGCTAAAAGCCATAGATTCATGCCAAACATTTTTCTTGGAGACATGATAGCTGATTAGAGAAATTGTGTGTCATCTCCCTGGGAAGGGAGGGCAGGCTTTGTGTCAAAGGGAAGATGCAGTGCTATAAACACTCTGTAATAATGGTATAATACAGCAAAGTGTCATGTAATATCATCTCCTACAGTGCAATAGGCACAATATCACACACAAATCTTGCAGGAGTCTCCCAAGAGTTCCTGTGAGAAACAAGAGTGGAATATAGCAGTGTGAGAAAGGTTCCTCTTCCACACAGCCATCAGCTCAGAGCTGCGTTTCTTTAATTTTCAGTAATGTCGGCCCAGACTGGCAGAGAGAGACTTGAAACAACAAACATAATTAAGTTAAAGTACAGTGAAGAGGGATGGCTCACTCCAGCCCAACAGCCAATGGAAGGGATGGGAGCTGAGGATCAATACTCAGTGAGGAATTAGAGAGGCAGAAAATAGGAGTAAATACAGGAGACATTTCAAAATCAGCAAGTGGGTATTGATGGGGGATAGAAATCAGATAAAAAGAGAGAAGCAACAAAAGAGAATGATTAAGAGAATTGACATGCTTAAAGGAAACAAGGAATTTAATAATTAAAATATCTCCTGTCAAATGGAGACAAAAGGACGAGTGGAAGGAAATGACTGAGTAAAGTAAAAGTCACATCAAACAAAGGAGCCCTGATCAAATAGGAACAGCAACTGAGTTTGGCTTTGGAAAAGTTCAGCAGAGAGTGTTGCACTGCTTTTGTCTGCTGCTTCTTTGTGTTTAATAACACAATCAGAGCAGGCACTCATTTAATTAGAGCCCCTCGGCCTGCCTCCTGCACACCTCTCCTCTCTGTCTGCTGAGAGCTGCCCCTGGGATCCGCAGCAAATCACTTCCTGGCTCTCACCTCGGTCCCTCACCTGACAACGGCGCATGCAAAGTGTCCTCTTCTCCCCCTGAGAGGATTTATTGTTAATTTTGATTCTATTTTCTTTGGTGACAAACCTTGTTTGAGCACTTGATCATTTCTGCAGCTGCACCACGTGAGGCTGGCCCCCGGGGGGGTTGTTTTCTGCTCTCCACTTTGCATGACTCCAGGTAGGTCATCTAACCCCTCTGGGCTTCTGCTTCTCCTTCTTATGGTGGGATAATCCTGACCTACCTCAGAGAGGGATGTGAGGCTAAATTGGTGTTTAGAGGGGGCTGCTGGAGTACAAGGTGTAAAGTATTATTATGCTGAGCGCCTCAGCAGTGAGAAACCAACCCCGTGACTGAAAATCAGGTTAATATATGAAGCTGTAGCAGCAGCGTGGATTTGCTGATGAGAAGGGTGGCTGCCCTTGAGGATGGAAAAACACAGTCCCACACCACTCTGGCCACATTCACTTTGCTTACTCAAGAGCAGACAATGACAGGCAGGGGCTGGAGGGGGAAGGAGGAGGGGAAGATTTAAAGTTAATCTGGCTCTGTGACTGTGTACAAGAATTGCTGTCAGCATAGAAAACTGACACAAGGTAGGGAACAAATCCAAAAGGCACAAGCTAAAAATGTGAGCAAGGAAGAAGCTTTGGGCTTTAGTTTTCTCTGGGGTTTTTTGTTGGGTTTTTTTTCCCCCTTTGTTTTATTTGGTGCAACAATCTAGACCTCTTCCACTGCTCACTCCCATCCCCCTTCCCCTGGGAGCTCTGTTAACTGGGAGCAGGGGGATGCTGTGGGCACTGAGCTGTGGGTCCTGTCTGGCTGCTCCAAGCGGGTATCAGAGAGCCTGTGCAGATACCTCTGTACGTATTAGATCACCCCAAATAAGGATATTGCTGGTGGGGTTGGAAAAAGGCACAGCTGAGGCATATTTATGGAAAAGAAGATGTATTGAAGTGGCTGAACTAATAGATCAATGCACCAAAGTTTATGGGGACAAGGCAGCTGTCACAGGCATGGTTAAGGGAGTTGGAATATTCCAGTGAAGTCCCAGGTTTAAAATAAAATAATAATAAAAAAAGAAAGATTAAAACTGCTCTGTCACCTAATTGATGGAGCAAAGCTGAATCAATCACCCTTGATTGCTGACCAGCTCTCACATTCACCATATGTCTCTGGATTTCTAAATGCAAATAGAAATCTTTCCATCACAGGCAGGTTTGAACACAGCAGAACCTGAACTTCTGCTTCTGCTGCTGAGCTGAAGAGAAAGGCTGAAGAGAAAGGCTGAAGGTGCAGAGATTCTTCTTCTGCTACTGTCACTCACACAAATGGCTCTCTTGAATCACTGGAGAAAGACACTTGAGAAAAGGTACTTGAAAAGCAGAATCTGCCCCAGGACATGGATAGGTGTTGCAGCACCACCACCCCCTGTCACTCTGGGCATGGCTGGGACTGCTGCCTGTGCTCCAGGCTGCAGGATCCCCCAGAGGGGCTGCTCTGTGAATCAGCCAGCAGCAGAAAGAGTTTAACTGATCTCATTTCCTTCCCTGCTCTCAGCTCCCATAGCCTAATCCTGTCCTGCTCTGTCCCCTCTGTGAAAGCCACCATCCTCTCTCTTCTGCTCATCAGAAACAAATAAGCCAGATCACCTCACAGTCCTGGCTGAACACAGCACCAGATCACCTCACAGTCCTGGCTGAACAACAGCCCCAGCCAAGCACATGCATTTGTGTGCTGACACGCACAGACACTTGTGGCTGTCTGCCTACATGGTTCCTTTCAACCCAACCCATCCTGTGGTTCTATAACTCTGTGACCTTGTGGCTCTATGATTCTCTGTGTATGTGCATTTCACAGCTGTTTCCCTGTGTATTTCTCTGGGTTCGTGATGAAGGAATCAGCAGCAACAATTCAATGGCCCAAGGGGTGGAAAAACCTCCCATATAAGCTCTGCTGCCACATAATCCATAAGGTGAAACCACAGATAACAGATGAGCAGACTAAGACTCAACCTGCCAGGGTGCTGGGCCAGCTCATTCCAACTCCACCATCACCTAGGAAGGTTGGAGCAGATGATCCTTGAGGTTCTTTCTAACCTGGCACCCTGTGACCCTGTGTGATTCTGTGATGTGGCTTTCTCTTAACCTCCTGAAAATAATTAGAGAGCAACTAAAATATAACAGTTAGCACAATAGCTGCTGTTAAACAGATGTGATTTCTGCAGTGTAGCTACTTGAGGAATGGCAAAGTGATCTCCTGTGCTGGGCCATGCCCTGCCTACCAGACTACATTCATCACCCCAGGAAAGCAAACTTAAGCTTCCAGCAGTGAACTCTTCCTTCTCGTCCTGACGTGCAGCAGGCTTCACACCTCAGCTCTGGGGAGCTGAAGCCATTCCCCTGGTAAGGGCTGCAGAGCTAATGAATGGGTGATCATCTGCTGTCCTAAACCACTCAGAGGTGAGAATTAGCTTGTCCTTGGTTCTGCTGCCTAACAGACACAGCGACAACCACTGCCCCTGAGAGCTGATCGGCAGCAGCAGACTCCAGGCAGGCAGGAGGTAGGCAGCTGCCTGTGCCAGGGGCTGGGCTGGGTACAAGGAGAGCCATGACTCCTCATCCTCCCATTGTCTCATGCCCAGGCTCTGCAGGGCCATGCCAAGCTGAGCTCTCCTGAAGCCCTGGTACTTGTGCAGCAGAGGCCACTGGATGCAGTGGCTGCCCTCATCTTCCTCCCAGCTTGGAGACCCCAGCCTGGCCCTAAAAGTCTTCCCCTGGGCTCTTTGCTCTCAACGAGTTCCTGAAAGGAGGCTGCAGTGAGCTGGGGGTTGGTCTCTTCTCCCCAGTATCAGGCAATAGAAGGAGATGAAATGGCCTGAAATTGTGCCAGGGAGGGTTGGGTTGGAGATGAGGAAAAATTTCTTTGCTGCAAGAGTGGTCAGGGATTGGCACAGGCTGTCCAGGGAGGTGGTGGAATCCCCATCCCTGGAGGTGTTCAAGAAACCTGTGGCCATGGCACTTGGGGCCATGCTTTAGTGGCCATGGAGATGTTGGGATGATGGTTGGACTGGGTGATCTTGAAGAGCTTTTCCAACCCAAACAATTCCATGATTCTCTGTCACTTCCCTCACTGGGGACAGAAGAGCCTCTTTAGTGTGGCTCCAGGCTCCTCTTTGGGGCAGCAAAATGCAGTTTTTCTGTGGTGCTGTAAACTTTGAGGCACCTCTGAAGGTGTATTTCCAGGGCTGGGGTCATGAGGTGTATTGGTGTGAATTTCACCCCAGCAGGGGAATAAATGTCTGCTGGTTTTGCCTCTGCTTTGGGAGGGCTGTGCCTCCAGACCTGGGAAAGTGCTGCCTTCTTAGTATGTCATGCTCTGCTTAATACACTTGACAAACTCTAGTACATGAAAACTTCAGCTGCTAATTCAAGATAATCTAGGCTTTCTCCTGGCAAAATTGGAGTAAATACAAATCACTTCCCCTGATGATGTTTACAATCTTTATTCATGGACCCTTCAGGATGAAGCACTTTGATTAAACAATTTAGCAGAAGCACAGCAAACCCACCTGCTGTATGGGGAGCAGAAACAGAGCATTCCAAGGTTGTTAGGAGCCATTATTTGTGTATCAAAAAGATGCTCTGCACTTGCAGAGGGAGATGCAGAGGAGTGACAGCTCTGCAAACATGCAGGAGCACAACACAACGGCACGGGAGAGGGTCTGCTCTCAGCCTTCTCCATGTGCTTCACAAGAGTGGAAAGTTTTGTTGAGATTATCTACAGTAATTAGGAGTCCCCAGTTGTGTTTACATGGTTAGCAAGTGTAAAATACGATGGCCTGCTGAGGATTTGCAAACAGCTAAGTTCTAATGATGGATCGTGGTGAGAGGACATGTAAGATTTGCCAGCCTTCCGCTGGGAATGCTTCAAAACTAAAGCAGGTTGTGTTCCCTTGGGGTTCCCCATGCCTCTGTGACTTAATCAGCTTGCCTCTTGGCTCTCAAGGAGAAATGGCTCCAGTCTCACTAATTGGGAGAGACTGCAGTGCTCACAGTGCCATGGTGGGGAGTCTGAAAGGGCAGAATTTTTCGTTTTCTCATGAGAGAGGTCGGGTTGGGGCAGCACGTTCCTCCCCTGCACAGCTCAGCTGATTGCCTCCTGGGAACACAGGGTTTGAAGGGAGGACCTGCTGTGTGGACACCCACACGTGTCTGTGCATGTAGCTTACCCACATGCAGTCAGCAGCTCTGTGTGCACAGCACCTTACAGGCAGAGGTGCAATTCTGATCACTTACAGAGACAATTCAGCTCCTCTATTAAAGGAAATTGTGGGAACATCCCAGCCAAGCAAGCAGTCATTTCTTTCAAATTACATTAAGCGTGTAAAACCAAATCCTGCCTTTCATTTATATTCTCCCACTGCCCAGGAAGAGGCTTCCCTTGCTGCAGGATGGGATAATGTATGCAAGCCATGCTCACTTCATACAGTATCATCTGAGCTGAGCCGTCGCTGACACTGTGTTTGCTCTTGTGGCTCAGAGGAAGTGAGCAGGGAACTGAGGAATGCTTCAGTGCTGCCAAACCCTGCTCAGCACTGAGGGGATTCCTCCAGGCATGGCTTGGGATGGTGCAACAGGGCTGGGGGAACTTCACTTGTCTCCCTGGCAAAGCCATGCAGAGCAGAGCCAAGAGGTGAGGCTGGTTCAGGAGAGCTGCTCTGTGGCTCCAGGACCAGCCATTCCCAGCTCCTCTTGCACTCCTGGCTACTACCAGATGGAAAAAATAAGATCTGAAGAGTTAAGAAGAGGAAACCAAGTGTAACCTTTGACAACATGACTTGACCTGTGCCCAGGACATTGGCCTTGTTTTAGGCTGCTCATTTCTAGTGCCAGGCAAGCCAGCCAGGACCTGGACTCCAATGTCTACAGCAAACACTCTTCCCTCCAGGCAGCTGGAGATGAAAAGAAAGGGCAGGACTCATCTCACCTGGCTTTAAGTTTCTAACGGTTTAGCTGCCATCAAGCTTAATCTAATCATTCAAGCTCCCTCTATAGTCCATGGAGAGAAACAGAGGCCAGGAGGAGAATTATTTTAGCTGAGGTGGGTGCCTGAGAAAAAAATCTGCCCCCCCCCCCTCTTTGCACCAGGGTTGGAGAGGGCTCCCTTCTGAAGTGAAGTGGCTCCTTTTCTTCTTTAGAGCTCAGTGCAGTGGAACTGGGGCCCAGTGCTTGGTGTCATGGTTTTGATTTGCTTCTACAGATCTGCACATCAGGTGCTGATGAACATTCCTGGTGCTGTAGTTTCTTCCCCTCTCATGGCTGATTTCCATTCACTTTGATGCCTGAGGATTCACTTTGTGTATGATGATTAAGTTTCTCCCATTTCACAAATGGCTGAACTGTTTGCCTGTATTGATTACAAATGCAGATGAACAAAATCTGCTTTTTGAAACCACTTCAGGTTTCTGTTGTGCAGCTAAAAGAGAAAAGGCAGAAGTAAACCCAGAAGGCACTGAGTTTGAGGGTTTTTTCCCTTACTTTTTTTTCCTCAGCTTTCATAATATTTTCTTATTTCTCTGTGTGAGGGAAAATATTATAATCTTGAATTTTTAAAGTGGTACTTACTGCTCCTGCTACTTCAGGTGTGCTGCAATACCACCTACCCCTCTTCATCAGGAACCTGCAGCCTAACAAATATTGATGAGCTCCTGGAATTCCTGTGAGACCAGCACAGGCATCTCAGCTAATGAAGGAAAGGCACAAGGAGGCTTGGCATGCTCCTTCAATTTAAAGCTTTCTGAAGTGGATTACTTAATGTTTATGACTTGTGTCTATGTCAGAAGATTTGAGACTATTTTCTTCCTGGCTGCTGCTACAAACACAAGCTGCATGCTCGAGATCTGATTGCAGCTTAGTGGGGGGATTGTTAATGCCTCATAAACTGCATTCATATTTTTAAGCAGCTCTTTCTTTCATCACCAAGTGACTCATTGCCTTTAGCTTTCTGAAAGGTTCTCTCTTTCATGTTCCCTTCTTATTTTGCATACATTTGTTTTCCAGTGCTTACTACCTGCCATTTAGTGCTCTGTCATTGTCTGCCACTTCCATTATTTTTGTGACTATTCCAGTGACATCTTCCTGGTTTTTTGTCAGTCTTTCCATCCCCTAAAATATTTGCAGGTGAGAGTCTGGCTTCAAAGGCTAACAGTAAAGAGGGTGCAAATTCTTCTCATATTTATTAACCCAATGTGCACTTTGGAAATTTACATATCTAAGGAGTGGGTCTTCATTAATTAATTTCATGAGCTTGGTTTTGGTACTAAACAGAATTACTCCAGAAAAAGCCCACTTCAACAGCAGAGAACTCAGCAGCCACAGAAAATGAAGTGGCCACCATTAAGATGCCATCACCTGGGATGAGCAAAACAAATAGTAGTGATTAGAAGGAACTCTTGAATCTGGTCTGATAGACCTCTGTGAAAAGTTACCAAATATTTAGCACTTTTCCTCTGTATCTAATCTATTAAATCAAACTAACTGGAGATTGTTTGCTTTGGTGTATATCCAACTGAGCAGAGACCTCATTGCCCTTGATAACTCCTGGAAGGAGGTTGGGGTGAGCTGGGAGCTTGGTCTCTTCTCCCCAGTATCAGGTGACAGAAGGAGAATGAATGGCCTGGAATCGTGCCAGGGGAGGCTTAGGTTGGAGATGAGGAAAAATTTCTTTGCTGCAAGAGTGGTCAGGGATTGGCACAGGCTGCCCAGGGAGGTGGTGGAGTCTCCATCCCTGGAGGTGTTCCAGAAAGGTGTGGCCGTGGTACCTGGGGCCATGGTTTGGTGGCCATGGTGGTGCTGGGCTGGCAGAATGACGTCTGGGTTTGATGATCTTGGAGGTCTTTTCAAACCTAAGTGATTCTATCTGTCTATTTAACTTCTGTAGCAGTCCATCAGCCTTACTGCTGACTTACTGCAAAGCACAAGCACTGCAGCTCTCATCTACACTCCACCCTTTGCACCCTGACCATGTTTGCCATTGGCACCAGCACACTGTGCTGGCAACTCCATACAGGTTGTTAGCTACAGTCAACCACAGATCCTCTCTGGAGCCCCCATGCTGATGTCCTGGCCCTTCAGCCTGCACAGACAGCCCTGCCTGCCTTGATCCCAGAGCCGCAGCCTTGCTCTTGCTGCCATGAGAGTTTGCTTGAGCCGGGCAGAGTTGCCTGGCAGTTGATGTGACTGACACCTTCATCATTATCTACCACTTTGCCAATCTTTGTGTCACCTGCCAATTTGATCAGCAGCAATTTTATACTTACTTCCCAGCCCCTGATGAAAATATTGAATAGAGCTAAGGGAGGGACTGATCTCCAACCACTGCCTTCAACATGACGAGCTCATTGACAGCTGCCTTCAGAGATCTACCAGCTTCCCAGGCTGCAAGCCCTGTCACAGGCACTGTGAATGCTTAGTGCTGAAGTTCAGCAGCAGATTTTGTGTACCTGAGCTAAGAGCCTTGTAAAAGCCTGCAATTGTTTTTACAAGGTAGCATGTAATGTGTTTCTTAGAGCTAGATTTGTTGGATAGACTATTTCCTATAAATCCCTCCGTATTAAGTCCTTATTAGCTCCCCCAGAAGTTTTAGCAGTACTTTGCCAGAGCTGATGTTAAGCTAATCTATTTCTGTGCTCTCTACAGTTCCTACCAAACTACAGACACGTCAGACAAGGCTGAACCAGAGGGCTGGCTGAGAAAATCATCTTTATGTGAGCGCCAGTCTGGAACTGGAGGGAGGGCATTCATGTCTTTAGACAGAAAGAAAATGTGCTCAGTGCTTATGCCTAAGTTACTCCTTCAGAGATGATCCTGTGAAGTCAAAAGTGACTTAGGAAGTGCAGCCTTCCTTCAGCCCATGAACTTCAGGAGGAGCAGAGGTTGATCTGCTCTGCTCAGTGTCCTAATCTGACCCCTTCGTTCCCTTAAAGAACTTGAAGAAAGCTGAAAGAAAATAAAAGCCCCCCCAAAACCAGCTTCAGAAGTGGGGGAAACCTTTGAGGATGCAAAATTTGCATCTGCAAGATTTGCCCTTGCTTTAAAAGGCTGCAGATCAGAGGCCTCTTCCCTCCACTGCTGGCAGTTACTCTCTGACCTTCCAAACCTTCTCCTGAAACTTTCTTCCTTAGCAGTTTTTCCCCCACTGTAGATGAATGGTCTCCAAGATTGCCTCACTCTTGGTAACTCCTTCTTTCCATTATTTTGTGCTCCACAATAGTCAACAAAACTCTGCAGAGCTTTTTAATTGTGTGCTGTGAACACTTTGCAGGCGAGGCGCCAGCCACTTAATTGTGCTAATTATTATTCACGCAATCACGTCTATTAGTCTGCACTTTTTTAAAGGGGTTCAATCAGTATTCAGATCTTGCTTGCTTGGCAGAATGTCATTATAGCTGCTTTCAAAATCTGGCAAGAAGCCTAAGAAGAGTCCATTTTTGCCACTGGGACTGCCTAATCCAGACATCATTATCGATCAAACTGACACATGCCTGCCAAAATGGTTAAAAATAAAAACAGGAATCCACACACATCTCCAGGAGCTCAGCCCCAGCCTGTAGGATGGTGGGGAACAAAAGATGAATTCATATTTACATGAAGAATCAGAACATCCAGCTGCAGGCAGAAAGGTACAGCTCCAGGATTGCATTTCCCTTTAAAAGGGAGTAACATTAGCAGATTAAAAGGGAAGTAAGACCACGGGAAGAATCTGCCCCTTTAGTCCCAGGTCTGGTACTGATAGCAACATGTCACATTTTCCAGCCTAAACATCTCCTAGGCCTTGGTCAGAGATTTACAGATCCACTTCCGACTCATTTGCATGTGGAGCTGGATATCAGGAAAAAAATTCCTTTACTGAAAGTGTGGTCAGGCACTGGAACAGGCTGCTCAGGGAGGTGGTGGAGTCCCCATTCCTGGAGGCGTTCAAGGAATGTGCGGCTGTGGCACTTTAGGATGTGGTTTAGTGACCATGGTGGTGTTGGGGTGCTGGGTTGAGAGACAGAGTTGATGATCTTGGAGGTGTTTTCTAACCTTAATGACTCTGATTCTGTTCTGTGGTTCTAGTCTAAGATGTTGTGGTATGAAGAGTTGCCTTTCCTACCAGTCTGTCCCAGTCCTCAAGGCCTTATCTGCAGAACTGTGCATGACTTTGTTCTCTTGCTGTGTGGATGCCAGGTTATCATACTTACAGACTTTTGAAAAATTCTACCCAAAAGACCTTAGGTTCTCCTGATATCCAATGAGACAATCACATCTGACTGCAAAAATAAGATTTGTTTTTCTATTCCATGTACAGCTTCTGGAAAAGGTCCTTGAGCCTCAGTGAATGCAGATGAAATTTATGCTCCTGAGCACCTAAGTCACTTTGGGAAATAGAAATTCAGTGCTCCTGGAAGTTATTACTTAAGGTGTACTCGTGGCCTGTTATTTCCTGGCTAATCATCCGTGGTGCTTAAAGGAGAATCTGTTGCAGACTTTGTTTCAGGTTGTCTCAAAACTCTGTGAGTGCTCCTCTCAGGGGGTGTCCTCTCCTTGCTCTCCTCTGTATTGCTGCAGCACACTCCTACACGGGATCATACACATCCCAGAGATGGCATCGTGCAGCCCTGGGAGCTCACAGGGTGATTAGAACACTGGGGCCCTAGTTCTGAGGGGTGCCCCTGGCATCTGTGGTGGCATCAGTGACACCCCCTAACAACCCTGCCCACGGACAGCCTCCTCCTCCATCCTCTCAGCTCCAGCTGCACCACACTGAGGATTCCTCACCTCATTTTCACTGGCCAGGGGAGAAGCAAAGAGTAAACAAACAGAAGATGACCTTTATGAGTAAAACATGGAAGCAGAAGGAGATGAATCGACCCCCATCAGGCAGTCATTAAATCAAATAAGAGCTGTTCTTGTACTTTTAAAGCTGAGATTTACAGTCAGGCAAATTGTGTAAAAAGGCTGGGAACACAGTGACGCCCAGTGCCACTGGGCTTTGGAAAGCTGACAGTTGCTGTAAAATAGTCATTAAACAACCTCTAGAAGAGACTCATCAGCAGATGCCCCCAGGTGAAGGAGAGAGAAAGCTGAGAGAATGAAGGAGAATCTAACATCTTAGCATGACTGAATTAAACAGAGCATATTATGCTGATTTTCAGAGTCAGCCCAGTAATTTAATTTTCAGAGCAGTTCCTTTGATTGTAGCAACCATTTTATGAAACATTAATAAAACTTCTTTTTTATGTAGCACACATCCCTTTGCCTTTTCATTAAGAAATAAAATAAATAAATTAAAAAAAAAAGGAAGGCAGAATGTAGAAATTTGCTGACCATTAGCTCTGTAAATGACAAAAACAAATGAAAGATTATTTTTAATGCAGTGCCACTGTGGTGGGTAGGCTCTATTTGGCTGCACAAGGATTTCAGCACAAATTGGAAGAGACAAATAAACTGTCCATGGGTTTGTCATCTTGTACTGCAATGTCATCTCATAAATCAGGCCAGGCTGCTCTGCCCGTGCAGGCTGCACACACACTGCTCCTGCACCGAGTTAGGGGCAGGAATGATAGATGCTGCCCTGAGATGGATTCCTCTCTCACTGGTATAAATTACAGAATTAATTGCTATTAATATCAACATAAAAGTGGTACAAATGAATAGAAAGGAGAATAAATACAGTTACCTACTTGGAGCAGGGGAATGCACAGCTGTAAGCCTGCAGTCAGCTGTCACCAGTGTTGGCTCTGTTTCATGGAAGCACCACGTGCAAAGTACAGAAGTTTTGAAGATCTGCAGCAGAGCTTATACAATAGTTAGACAAGGAGAAAAGAATAAAAGCAGTAAAGAATTTAGAAAAATGCAAGAAAAAAACAACTTCCTTTTAATGGTTTATCTATTTATTTATTTATTTATTTATTTATTTCCATCCTGTCTTTCTGCAAACCCTTGTCTCCCTCTCCTTAGAATGTCTTCAGTCTGGTTCATAACTAGAGAAAGGGATTAATGTGGAAAGGAAACAAGGAAAGAAAGAGAGGAAACATTTAAGAAAAAAATCCAAAATATTTCCTTTAAATTGAGTTTTTGTTTCCTTCTTTCCATCCTGTCTCTCTGCAAATCCTGGTCTTTCCCTCCTTCTGACCTCTTCAGACTAGTTTATTACTAGAAAAAGGGATTAATGTGAAAAGGAAACAAGGAAAGAGAATAAAGCAGTTGTGCTGCCACTCCGTTTTCCACAGCTTCTGGGCTAGGGGTCTACTCTTCTTTTTGCTTTGGAACAGCAGCCAAACACTTTTTTTCTTTTCTTTTCTGTTTTTTGGTGGTTGTTTTTTCAACCAAAATATCTTCCTTGAAAAGATCCTGACACATCTTTAACCAGGGAAAAATAGATTTTGCAGACAGGAAAGACAAGTCACACAAATATGTTCTCATTTGGGTACAAAATCTGCTTCTTTGTTGACTGCCTCATTGAAATGCCACCTCAGATGCAGTCTCCTGGCACGGCAGATAGGCACAGGAGCTCAGATGTGGGAACAGACGTCTTTGTATTTACCTATCTGGACACTCAGAAGTGTGTTTATTCACACACAGACAAACAGCCAGCCCTGGACAGGCTGTGTGTGAGAATAGAGAGCACGGAGGGAGGTGTTCCAATGACAGGAGTTGTCTGACATTAGCACTGCCTGCCCCACTTTAGCTCTGCCCACATACAGGCACACATGGAAGCTGAGGGCTTACATGCCAGCTTTTCCCTCACAATAACTTCATTTCACACAACCCCCCCTGGTTGCTGTTTATTTTAGTGCTCCCTCAGAAAATGACTCATTCATCTCACAACAAGGGCCCAGCCTCTGAAGGAATCATAGGATCATGGAAAGGACCTCTAAGGTCAAGTCCAAGCATCACCCCGACACCACCAGGACAAATAAACCATAGAACAGAATCATAGGATCATGAAGGTTGGAAAAGACCTCTGAGATTATCAAATCCAACTGCCCACACAACAGCACCGCAGCCACTGACCCATGCCCCAAGGTGCCACCTTTTTTGAACATGCTGTGGAGGATGTTCAGAGGTAGGAAAGCACCAGTGGGAAACAACCAGGTTGTGCACAGGGTTTGTGTGATTGCTGCCAGACCTTCTCTCTCTGTGTCTCTGCTTTTCCTTAGTTAAATGCCAGAGCTGTCCTGTTGTCCTGGGGATGTGGGGCTATCTCAGTTTAAAAACAAAGACCAACCCAGGTTTCTCTAAAATTCAAGGACTTGGCAGGAGCCAGAGGAGAGCAGCAGGCATGCAGCAGGACCTCTTGCACTCCTGCCAGAGCAGGATGCACAGAGCTTTGACTCCATCTCCTTCACCTGTGTGATGGTTTGAAACTGTCTTTTTAATTTTTCCTTGCAAAGTTCAGAACAGAGAAAGTGAAAGAATGTAAATAAGTCACTATTGGGTGTAAGAAAGCAAAATAACGATTGTTCTAAACACTTCCATTGGATAGATAGAAATTTTTAAGAACTATTACCCAAAACAAAGTAGGCACTCTGCACATTCTGCGTTTGGCAGTGGGGGCAGTTGCTGGGCTGTCTGGCTGCTGTTTCTTCTTCTCTTCTGGCTGAAGATAACACACTGACCTTGGCAGCTAAGTTAACAACTTTTTGCTTAACTAACTCTGCTTCTCTGTCCAGGGGGGTCTGGGGGGGAAGCTCCTGGGAGAGAGAGGCCCCTTTGGGAGGGTCCCCTTGGGGGGAAGCAAAGGGAGATCGGTTGTGCTTTTTCTGTTGATTGTATATATTTGTGAATGTTGTGAATTTTGTATGTTTGTACATATTAATTGCATTTCATTGTAGATTTTATACTATGCTTGTAAATACAGCTTTTCATTTGCTTCCAGACTGAGCTAGCCTGGTTATTGTTGGTGGGGGGGGAATTTCAGCTCACACCGACACAACCTGGTGCCTAGCTCCAGACAACTCCTACAGACCATGCAGCTCTTCTGAGGACATCAGGTGGCTGATGCTGACACCGAGGAAGCCTGCCCTGAGACTGCTGCTCTCAGCTTGCCTTTCCAGCCCTTGCACAAGAGATCCCTCATCTCTTTGCTCAGGCTCTGGCAGGATCAAGCCATAGAGCACTTATTTTGTATTTCATATTGATTTGGAACAGGAAATTTTTCTCTCCTCAGTATCTTCATCTGTAAAATGAGGATAATGTTTATGGCTTTGCAGAGCAGTTTTAGATCATCCTGTGACATGTACAGTTTCCAAGTGTCATAAACCTCCCATAGATTCCTTTTTGCCTACTCAATATTGCAGTGATAGCAACTGAATGGACACATAAATTACATCAGGAGCTGTGGCTGCTGTTCCAGCTTGGTTTCTATATTTCCTTGGGAAAAAAAAAAAAAAAAGATGTTTCTGTGCAATAATAATCTGGGCAAACATGTCAGTTACATGTGGCAAATACTTATCACTGTGCCTTCACCTTGATTTTTTCTGCAGTGTTGTACCACTGCACAACTGTTCTGCAGAGTTATTGCTCATTGTACCAAATGCTTTTCATTGCAGTTGTAGCTCTGATGTAGTTTTGTCTGCAAGCAGTGGAGGTTTGGGTATTACTTAATGACAGATTATGTCTAGTGTTGGTTTGGACTCCAGATTCAGTACAGTGTCTGCAAGGACACATGCAAAATATTTAAATGGACCTTTCCCAGAGAATTCCAGGAGGATTTCTTCATCTAACATAGACAGGTAATTTCTGTAATTACATCAAACACATCCACCTCTCAGCTTCCCTTTCCAAGGGAAGGGTTTAATGATGGAACAAAATTGATTTCCTTGTAAATAAGTTGGAAAATTCATACTCAATCTATGAAACTATGACTGTGAGCAAAGAATTTTGCAAAACACAGAAAGAAAAATATTGTTAGTTCAGAAAATCACAGAAAACACAGAACAGAGAGTCGCAGAACCATAGAATTGTTTCATTTGGAAGAGACCTTCAAGGTCATGGAGTCCAACCTTCAGCTTCAGACTGCCATGGCCGTTAAACCATGTCCCAAAGCACCATGTCATGTTTGCAGCACACCACCAGTGTAAGTGCAGAAGGGAAAGGCAGGCCAGGGCTCCATCTTTGCTGAGGGAGTTTTCTCAGGGTGGATTTGCATTTGTCAAATCTGCTGTCTCACACAAGGACAGGGAGGCTGCACCAGTGGAGGGTTGTACTGAAATGGTTCTGCATGCCACTGATACAGAGGTTGTGGTTGTTTTTTTTTTTTTACCAGGGGAGGTATACAAGCAGGCTGAAGGACAGCAGCATAACCTGACAACTGGAACTGATTAAGCAAAACCTTTGCCAGAACCCTGAAGCAGCACTTAGGAGTTTCTGGAACAGGACAGTCCAACCACTCCAGCACAGAGGAACAACTCTGCTTACAGCAGACAGAGGAGCAGCTAAAGGATCAGAAAAGTGGAATGAACACACTGAGTTATTTTGCCATCTACTAATCACTCCTTTTAAAAGGTGTTAAAAGCAACAGGCAAAAAAAAGTGGAGTGTCAAGAAGTGAAGTTCTCTGGTAGAGAGAGAAGTTGAGCTGCAGTGCCAGTCACGGCACGCGGCTGGCCGCAGCCCTTCCTGCCACCATTGGCTTTGATGGAAAACTTTGTGACTGTTTGTGCTGCTGCTAGGAGCCCATTGGCTGCTGAGCCTCTCCTGTGATGGTCTCCATCATTATTTGCCTGTCTTGTCTATTAACGAGCACTATCATCCCGTCCCGAGCTGACAGCTGCAACACGTACTCAGGCGCAATAAACAGCTAAATGAGGCGCACAGCAATTTCACTTGTCACCAGAGCCCCCGGCATGACTGGCTGCACAGCCTGATGCATACATTCATGAGCCTCTGCATATGATGGAGTGAGCCTGGCTGCAAGGGGTGATGGATAGCAGGGCAGCTAAAAATGGCCATCACCTTGACTCTGGCAGGACATTTTTAAAAGCACCCCATCAGCTCTCCTCTGTTCTCTCCTGGGCGTTGTCCCCGAGCCAGAGGCTTTCAAAAACGCTGAGAGAGTTCTCCTCACCATAGGTGTCTGGGCCTAACGTCCAGTCCCTTCTCAGGTTGAGTGCAGGCAGCACACACCACTGCTGTGGGGGTGGTGAGATCACAGAATCAACCAACGAGATTGGAAGAGACCTCCAAGCACACCGAGTCCTACGGATCACCCAACCCTCTCTAACCAGCTAGTCCATGGCACCAAGTGCCGATGGTCCCACACTCATTGCTCAGGCCACACACTGAGAGGTTAAACACTGGCAACAGGAAACTGCAGTTCCCCAGACTATCCAAAGTGCTGCTAAAATGCAAACATACACGGTGGCATAGGCACTACTATTACTGCTACTACTACTACTACTGTTATTACTACTTGTCATGGGTTTAGACAATTGACTCTACTGTCTACTGATACTACTACTGTATACTACTACCAAGAGACATATATCACAGAATCATAAGGTTGGAGAAGACCTCTGAGATCATCAAGTCCAACCTTGCACCCACCACCTCCATGACCACTAAATGTGCCAAAGTGCCACATCTACTCTTTTTTTTTTTTTAATATCTCCAGAGATGAGGACTCCATCACCTCCCTGAGCAGCTTGTTCCAGTGCCTGACCACTCTTGCAGCAAAGAAATCCTTCCTAATCCAACCTAAACTTCCTTTAGATGACCTAAAATGACTGTGCACTGCTCTAGAGCACAGCATGAGCAGAACCCTGCCAAGGAGTAAGTTTGTCCTCTCTCAGGGCAACAGTTCTCCACTGGGCAGGTGGGAATTGGAGCCTCAGACCTCCAACTTTAACTGCTGGGCTCTCTGGATCCTCTCTGGAGATACTCCTCAAGTTACAACCTTTTGCAGTCTGCCTAAAGGGAGAGGTTTGTGTACAAAACGTGTAAAGTCCCATGCAAAAGCACCTCCAGTTCCACACCTACACACAAGTGTGCTTTGCAGAAAGCCATGGAAGGTGCTCTTGAGTGCATTATGGTACTGATATATTATGCAAACCCCACACAGGTGGAAGCAACTTGCCTTTGCACACTGCTAGATCTGAATTAACAACACATGCTCTAATGAGCCAATGAAAGTAAAAGGAGAAATTACAAGAGGGAAATGGACCTACTGCTTGTGAGGTTTCCAGATGAAGCCCAAAACTCGAGTTGCCCTAAGCACAGCATTTGATGTCCCAGTGAAATTGCCTATGGTGCTGGAAGTCACCTAAGGAAGACAAATACAAAGGCACCAAAATCAATGAGGCAGTTTCCTGCAAAGCTTTATGCATTAATCTCTCTCACACAGAGAAATATACACCACTACAAGGGAAGGAAGTCACTTGTTCTCTAATGAAAGAGAAAACCCCTGGTAAAAAGCAATTAATAAAGTTGTCATGATTAGTTATGCAACTATGAATCAATGTTCCTGTTAAAAATAACCACTTCCATGGCTTCACACGTCTGTGATCTGGTAGCACTGCAAACCTCATCCCCACCTTGCAGCCCACACAGCCTTGGTGGTTGTTGGATTAACCACATGAATGGCAGGTTTGAAGGGGAGCTGGGCATCCCCAGCTGGGGCACACACAGAGTGCCTCCTCCTGCCCATCTTCTCTTTTCTGCCCTGAAATTCTCTTGCCAGCCAGCCAGCTCTGCCTGGCTCCCATTCAAGCAGAAAGAGTTTGGACCTTTCCTTCCTACAGGAAGCACAGTGCCCTGGTGCCCAGGCACAGCTCCTCCAGGCCAAGAGCAGCCACAGCAAGGTGCCACCATGCCTGCTTGCCACCTTGGTCACCAGCTGACAGAAAATGCCCCTGGGAGAGAAGACCCAGTGGCACTTCTGGTCCATCAGACTCTTACACCCTGAAGTCCTCATAGCTGTGATGTCCAAGCATATGCCAGGCAACAACCCCAGGAAGCAGAGACATCCCTCAGAGTCCTTGAGGAGGGATAGTTGCCCCATTGTGCCTTTCATTTCCTCTGCCACCCCAAAAGCAGGCTGGGAAATGTTGGCATCCTGTTAGGATGCCACCCTCACACCCACAGGCTCCTCTGGGGGCTGTCAGGGCTGACGTGCCTGCAGTGCATCCCTGAACGCCTGAGGTCAGGAGGCTTTGCTGGATTTAGATTTAATGGTCTGTTCTGGGAAAATAAATAAATAAATAGATGGATAGATAGATGTATAAGATAAAGGCCAAGTGAGTGAGCTTGCTGCCGAGATGTTGCCTGCAGCGGCAGCTTTCCACATGGCTTGCTGCCATCTGCTGGGCACTGCTCCCGCCTGGCCTCTCGCCACAGCTGGGACCAGGTGGGTAAAGGAAACAAAGGGGTGCCTGGAGTCCAGGGGGCCCCTGCAGAAGACCCTGCACCCAGTGCCAGTACAGACAGCAGAGGGAAAGCATCTCTGCAGGCGCTGAGAGCCCCCACCTCCTCCTGACTGCAGCCTGAGTCACGGAACCAGGAGTGGTGGCTGGTTTTCATGAGCCCATGGGAACAACCTGAAGAAAAGCCTGACTTTCACACTGTCAGGAGAGAAAAGAAGGGGGGAAAAGGGAAAGAGGCACAGCTGTAGAGAGCACTGCAACTGCAGCAGGCTCTGAGCACGTTCTCCTTGGGGGTTTTCTTCTGGCTCACCTGCCAGGTCACAGAGCTGCTCTGATGGGCGAAGCCACATCCTGGGATGAAACACTTAATGGTGACTGAATCATTTGGGAAAGGCTGAACTGAATCCCAGAGAAGGAGGCATCTAGGAACACTTGAAGTGACACAAAGTGGTGCCCAGCTTGGTGGCATCATCCAGCTCCTGTCCTCAGTGCCCACTGTCACATGCTGAGGAGCCCTTCTGACAGCAGGGCAGTTTGAGTGCTAAAGGAACCCAGGACACTGTTTGGGAGGTCTGGAGAAAGGAGAAGAAAGAGGAAAGGAAAAAAGTAACTAGATGTGATCTTAGAGGCTGGGTGTTTTTTCCTGACCTCAATTTTCCTAGCTAATGCCTCTGTGAAGATATGGCAATGAGCCTCCTGTCAGTGTTGCAGTCACTGTCCTGTACCTCAGGGCTGAGGGAAGAGAGTTCCTCACACAAACACAACAGCACAGCCTGCAAGCTGCTGGAATTCAAGAGCTTCCCAAGTGCTATCAAAAGGCAAGCAGAAAGCAGCCTTGTGTCTCACGGAGTGTGTGCACCAAACTCTTCACAAAGCATCCTTCCACTCTGTCCTAAACACAGTAATCAAGTTTCCTACTGTGAGACTTGAAGATCAAGTCCAGGGGCCAAATTCTGCTCTTATAGCTACATGTTCACCTGTGTAACTGACAGCAGAATTTGCCCTTAGGACTCTAAACTTGATCTGCTGCTGGATGGGCAGCTCTGCACTGATCAGAGCAGTGCAGTGATGTGCTCCTGTCAACCTGTGAATCAGAGGAATTGCTGCTCTCATACTGAGCAGGAAAAGGCTCCTTGTAAATTGCTCTTGAAATCGGCTCATGCCTCTCCCTGGCAAGGATGGGCAAATCTGAACACAGAATTCAACACAAACTTAAATAATGCTCAGATATCAGGGAGACAGATGCCAGGGAAATACAAGCTGGTTGATGATTAATTGAGTTTGCCTTTCACTTAGGACACACTATGATAAAAGGAGTTAGTGAGGGGAAAAAGAGAGAAATTTAAATGAAAAAGTACATGAAGCATACATAAATATGTACGTGCTGCATACAAACAAAGCACATTTAGACCAGCTCCTGCAGCCTGCCTAGCAGGGAGAGTGCACAGGAAGGGAAGCTATGCTTTGAAAACTGCCTTCAGCTTCTCAAACCAATATGGGCTGATCCAGGCAGGGCACAAACTTCCCTTGACTCCCATCATGGCTGCAAGAGCTACAGAGCTGCCTGCTGGATGAGAAACAGGGAGCAGCTTTCTGCAGGAAAATCTATTCCTCCAAGTTTACTGCTTGGCAGGAAATTAGCTAACACTGAGCATGGGCTGGCAATGCATATTCTGGTGGAGAGAGAATGTGGGCACCTGGGGAGCCTGCTGAGTAAATCTGAGATGTGGGTACAGCACCCCCAGCCAGCCTTCCCCCCTTGCAGTCACCATCTACTACACCTTGTTAGCATGCAGGACGTCTGCTAAGGAAGAACACATGAAGACTTCCCTCTCACCAGGCAGCTTTCCTTGCTGAAACTTCTTTCCCTGGTCCCCAGCTCCTCTCCTTCTTGTTGCCTAGCTACTAGATCAGCCCATGGAGCCAGCAGCCATGGGAGAGCACTCAGCTGATGCCCTCACGCTGCCTGGGCAGTGAGAGTTGGCTGCAGTCATGCCAAAAGTCTCTGTGGATTTGGGGGACGGGGGGGCTGGAGGGCAAGCCCAAGGCATTTGAACTGCCAGATGAAGCTAGAAAGCACCAATCTATCACCTGGAAGATGGAGGTGCTTATTTGACTGAAAACCCATAAGCAATTGCTCTATCATTTCTTTCAGGGGAAGAGCTGGGCAAGATGCCTTCCCTGCAGGAGTTGGCCAGGGGATGGTTTTGGTAGTACTTGGTGAATATACTTGGTGAATGTGGGATCTTCAAAGCAGGGAGGGGAGGGTTAGTGCTTGTATGAATTAAAGTCATGCCAATGCCTTAGTTACAAGCTGCCTCTGCCCCCTGATGTAAGCCTGCCCAGGGAGGTGGTGGAGTCCCCATCCCTGGAGGTGTTCAAGAAAGATGAGGCCATGGCACCTGGGGCCATGGTTTAGTGGCCATGGCTGTCTAAGGTTGATGGTTGGAGTCAATGGTCTCAGAGGGCTTTTCCAACACAAACCATTCTGTAATTCTATGCTGGACTCTGCAGAAACAGAAGAAAAGTCTCCTCAAAGTGTTATGCTGACTGCATTTAGCAAACAGAATAAAGAAGAAATGCTGAGAGGCAAAGACTTCTGGTTTGATTCAGCCCACAGTTCTGTTCTCACTGCTACACAACACCCCCCACACTTCCTCAAAACTCATTGGTTTGATCAGCTCTGTTCCTGCAAAGGCAGAAAGAGACATTTCTGCTCCTCAGTCACAATATTGACATCACGGCTTGAATGAGGAGGAAAAGGGAAAAAGAATAATATTTAAAAATGCATTTATTGTCTTAGCTTCTCCTCTACTCATTTGCAGTTTATCCTGTTTTCAAGGTCAGCTGTTTGATAAAACACTTGGAAGGATATTCCCTGGATGTATTTTTTGAGGGGAAAAAAAAAGAATCCAGTTTGTAAACAAATGAAATAAAAAGTGACAGAAGACGACATCAGACATGCAACATTTGTGACAGATGAAGCTGACAAGGGCTGCCCACAGACATCACAGCATCTCCTTCCTTACCCCTTTTCCTCAGGAAAGATGCTCCTGGCTTTCCCTGGCCACCTCAGAAGTTCCTTGCAGTGTCTTCATTGAATTTCTAAGACTAACCGCAGTAACATTTATGGATTAGGAGCTGCCCAAGAGGTTACCATTAGCATCTTGCATGCTTGGCATCATGTAGCTCCTCCTTAGTAGGAATCTTCTGAATTAAAGAGCCTCAAATTTTCTCTTTCTTCAACTGTTCCTCTCTTATTCCTTTTCCCTCCTTAAAAATCCCAACCAAGCAAGTAATAACAACAAAAACCAGCCCTGAAATTCCCATCAGTAGTCTGCAGGTTGAGGACTGTATCTGGGGCTCATCTGATCACAACCTGAGCTTCCCAGCCCAACTGATTTTGCCATTTTAATGGCAGGCAGGCCACAGCAGGGCAGGGACAAGAGGGACCCAGTCAAAAGAAAAAGGGCTAATAGATCTTTCTTTCTTTCCAGCACCTCACAGGTGCCCCAACAGGCCCTGGAAAAGTCTTCTCCAAGTGTTTGATCCTGACAGTTAAAATCACCTCAGGAATTACCTTCCTCCACCTTCAGACCTCCATCTCCTGAGCCTGTTTACATTTCTTGTCTACTTGGAACTGCTAGAATAAGACCCAGAAAGCTGTGAACATTTCATCCCTCTGTGATAGACAGGACCAGAGCCTTCTGCAGCCAGCAGTGGATGGAAAGTAAATAGGTTCATGAGCTGTGAGAACACCAGCGGTGCTGCAGCAGGGCAGCAGGCAACGTAAAATAAATACAGCTAAGGAGTGTGAAAAACAGATTTACTTTTGCTCCTTTAAGCTCTGAGCTATCCAAGCAGGTTGAGAAGGAGATCTTAATTCAGAAGGCCACAAGGCAGCCAACTTGCAGGCAGCACAGATGAAGAAAAGGGAAATTTGCTTTCAGAAGATGCAAGTCAGAGGAGGAATAATCATGAAGAACATAATCCCCAAAGCCTTGGGGATGGACAAAAGGCAGCTGCCCTGGTTACAAGCATCCAGAGGAGCATCACTTCCACACCCACAGGGAATTTCTCCTACCAGCTCCTCAGTACTCAGCAGTAAATCCCAAACAACTACCAGAGTGACTATGAATGGAACAGACTCAAGAGGGACCCGTGGCAGATTGTGGAGCTTTGTTTCTCTCAGCTTGCACCTCAGCTGTGTCCCTGCTGCAAGGGCCACAGTCTCCAATGCCTTCAAGCAGGGCAGTGCAGTGCAGTACGGTACACAGGATTTCTTCTAAGTGCGAGGGGTTTGCTGTGGGTTGAGTTTGTGTTTTTTTTTTTTTTTTTTTTTTTTTTAATGAATAGTGCCTGGAAGACACAGGAGAACCAGCTACTGCATTAAATCAATATTGTGTCTTGTAAAACATATACCAGCACTAGAAAATAACACATAATCTGAGCAGGACCTGGCCATGATGCATTCCTATCTCTGTGGAATGATGCAGAGTAGAAAATATTCACTTCTTGCTCCTTTCCATTTAAACCCTGTTTTCTCCTGCTCAAAGAAATCACAGAAGGGGAGGGGTTAGAAGGGACCTCTGGAGATCATCCAGTCCAACTCCCTGCCAAGGCAGGGTCACCTAGAGAAGGTCACACAGGAACACATCCAAGTCGGTTAGGAATGTCTCCAGCGATGGAGACTCCACCACTTCTTTGGGCAGCCTGCTCCAGGGCTCCATCATCCTCAAGTTAGAGAAGTTCCTTCTCATGTTTAGATGGAACTTCTGAGGTTCAAGTTCCTTGGCTGGAGGAATTAAGATACTGCTGTGTAACTAATGAAAGGCTGTTCAGCTAGAGACTCTGGCAGCGAACAAACCCCTGGCCAGAGCACTCACCTCCAGTGTGGAAAATCAAATACAAGTCCCCAGTGTGGACCATGAGCCAGAGGGACTTGGTTTGGCCTCTCTTACACCCTGAGTCAGCAGGACTGTTGGACCATGAGCTACTCTGAGACCTCCCTCTTGTCCGAGTGGACATTCTAGGTTGCACCCAGAAACCTTTCGTGAACAAACCAGTGCCAAACTGGTACAGACCAGCAGTCTCCTCAGTCTGCTTCCTCCTTGGCAACACCTCTGACCAAAGCACTCCTCACAGAGCACAGCTATGTCTCCCAGCAGCGTGGGATGGGTTGGGTTGGAAGGGACCTTGAAGATTGTCCAGTTCCAACCCCTGCCATGGGCAGGGACACCTCTCACCAGCCCAGGTTGCTCAAGGCTTCATCCAGCTTGGCCTTGAACACCTCCAGCCTCCCTGGGCAACCTGTTCCAGTGTCTTCCCACCCTCGCTGGCAAGAATTCCCTTCTTTCCCACACAGGATTGTGGTTTGCCCAACGGCTGTCTCGGAGCTTTTCTGCTCCCCTGGTGGCTGTGCTGCTGCCAGCGCCGTGTCAGTGCTGCAGCGATGAATCAGTGCAAGCCATTCACAAGTTCTATATTTAAAAGGCTCCGGATGTAGCAGCTCCTGCAGCCTCGTCAGATGTTGGGAGGAGGATAGGCGTGAAGGGAGGAGACGGGAAGGGAGTGTTCCTCTGCCACCCGTTTGTTTTGACATCTCCCTGCACCGAGGGGGCTGCAGCCCGCCCGGCGGCTCGCAGGGAGCTGCCTGCTGCAAAGCAGGGACCATGACTCTGCAGGCAGCGCCGGGAGCCCTGCCGGGGCTCAGCTCCAGCGCAGTCAGCCCAGCTCCCCTGTCAGACGTTGTGCTTTACATGTGTAGCCCTCTGCCTTACAAGCAATTGAGTGGCACTTCCCTCCCCCGCCTCACCCACCCCGCCGGTTTTTCCCTTTTTGGTTTTTTTTTTTTTTCTTTTCGTTCCCCAGCTACTTTTCCCAATTATGTAAGACTGTCACAAGTGTAGAGATGGGGAGAAAGTTCTGGTGAGACAGCTGACAACAGGAGCCGCTCCAGCTCCCAGCTCGGCACAGAGCCCGGCTGTTATCTCCCCAGTTCACACCCCCTGAAAACAACAAAAGCCTGGCAGTGGAGAAGGGGAAGAACTGGCAAAGGTGGAGGTAACAGAAGAGAAAACTCTTGGGGATATTGCCCTCCATGCCCTCCTGCTTTAGGTGATCCTGCTCTGGCAGGGGCATTTGGGCTCAATGGTCGTCAGAGGTCCCTTCCAGCCCTTACCACCCTGTGATTCTGTGATCCCATGGCAGGGACACGTGGTGAGAGTGCTGGTCAGATCTCCTCTCTTCCTGCCTTCATTCTCTGCTTCCACACTGCAGCAGCCACTGCCCTGTCCTGGGGGCATCTGCCCTCTGAGAATCAGCTCTGCTGCGCTTGTGCCATTATCACAGCCCTGGTGTCTCTGAGACATGATTGAGGCCTGACTCATAAATAAGAGCTACTATAAATTTTAGCCACTGCCTTGTTTAATCCCCTCTTGCCCACATAGCAAGGAAACTGACTGGAATTTATTGCCTTGCCTATTCTCCCTGATTTATTCAGTCAGGAGCCTGCTTGCTTTTTCCTCTCTTTGACATTACTTTATATCTTGCAACATAATATATTTTCATTATATTTTAATACACCATGTGGTAAGTGCAACCACACAGCAAAATTTGGGGATCTTTCTGCTTGTGCTGTTATTTCTGATGTACAATATTATCTTCTGGATGATGAAGTCCTGACTGATAAACAACAGCTTAGGTCAGTGCCTTATTTATTTCCCCCAACAGTGTGGCCAAGCAGCTAACAGCTGGGTAATTTATTGGCCATTGGTTTCAGGATCGCAGGATCTATGCTCCTGCACAGGAATGCAAGGCTCATTTGTTGACCTGAGCTGTTAGAAAGGGTAGAAATCTGCATTTAGACACCAAGAAAGTTGTGCTGACTCAATTCCGTAGGTGCAGCCCCTTAATTCTGATGAGTATGAGGAGTCTGAGTCGTTTTCTGCACAGGCAGGCAGAGTTAGAGACTTTCTGAGCAAATCCAGGAGAAGAAGTACCTTGGAGGATGAGGTTACCATGTGCAGTGCCACTGGCTTAGCAAGTCTTTGAGTGGGGTAGGAGCACATGGACAGAATGGCCAAAATTCCCAGAGTGTTTCTTGTGCTATTCCCAGGTGCACCTATGGAAAGGGGCAACTTTCATGCAGGTTGTACAATTTTATCTTCCCAGCCACTGCCTGTCAGCAAACTGAAAAGAAACCTCAATGCAGGAGGTGTTGTGAAGTAAGGTTACCCATGGGTTAGATTCTTCTGCTGTTCCTCACACCAGGTAAAGCATCTTGCCTGGATTTTGCTAATATTTGTAGATGTAATTAACTTAAGCATACAATAAGTCACTCTAAAGTCAGTGCTTAATCAGTCTGAGACACTTACAAAGGAAATGAGTGTTTATGAAACCCATTATAAATAGCCTTATTTGTGTGCAGGGATCCAGAGTGAAATATTTGGGTTGTACATTTTGTCCACCCTGAGAAATGGGGAAATATTTTGGCTGCCTGTTCATTTCACTAAACGTGAGGGGTGAAGGCAAAAGCAGCTGCTGAAGGGCCTGGGAGCTAAGTGAGCCACTCCTCAGACATTTTGTGTAACAAGAGCATTGCCCAGGCTATTTGTTTAAAAAGTCAGCATGCACTAGCAGCAGCATTATTTGTTCTGGATAAACTCTCTGCACTTCAATTCCATTTTATTTGAAAGCATTTAGAGCACCAAATTCTAACAGCAAATTGTTTACCATAAGGAGCCTTGGCATTAGATGGAGACAGTCTTTATAAACCTGGGCGAAACGAACTGGCAGTGGGTCAGTGGCCACACATTCAGTTTACAACTCCAGTTATTTAGGAGATTGAAACAAATAAAACTCTGAACCAGCTGAGAACTGAACAGCTCTATAAATTTACTCAGGACTAGGCAGGACCCTCAGGGACCCACGGAAAGTTTCTCAAGATAGACCCCAGTCTACCTCACCCAGCAACAAGCACTTTGTGGTGCTCTAGGGAGCTTTTGAGGATTGCAACCATATTTTCACGGTCACTGTCCTGCAAAGCACTGATTTAGGCAGGATCTAGTGATGCTCTAGTGATGCTCTTCAACTTTCAGCTCACCTCGCAGTGAAGGGCACAAGTAATGCTAAGCAGGTGCTTGAGCATTTGCTGGATGTAAGCTTTTTGGGTTTTTCTCTGCTGACTGAGTGCAGGAGGAACATTAAAGCTGCAGATGGAGTTTCCTGATACTTCACCTCTGTTCTGAACCACTCTAACCTATGCTGACCCACAGGGCACAGAAGCAATGCACTCAGGAAGTGCCAAGCAGTTTTCCAAAGCCCAGCCTCTGACTTCACATTTTGGATTCTCATTTCTGATCCTTTTGATGACAAACCAGCTCCCTTTTCACACAGCTGCTTCTCTCCAATTTTAAATAAATATTCCCAGTGTATTCATGTTAGAAACCAGAATGTGGCCACTTGCACTTGTAGGTATGATCATTTCAGGAGAGGTTACAGGTTACAGCCACTGCAGAGCTGCCTTAGCCTTCTTACACTGCATGCTTCACAGTTCCTGCTGCTGTTCTGGGTTACTGAGAGCTTTCCCCAGGGTTACTGTCTTCTGGTTTCACACTGGGCAATAGCAACTACTGGTATTAGTTTTTCAGCCCAAATATCTAATGAACAGTTAGTTCAAGAGTCTGAGGTGAAAACGGACAGCTGCAGCAAGATAGTTGTAAGAAGAGCAGGGCTCTTGATACTCGGTCTTGAGAGCAAACTAAGACTTGGAGGGTTGAGATTTACTGACTTTTAATGAAGAATCTCCTGAGCTTTACCTGAGAGTTTTATATTCCAAGGACCACATTTGCTATTTGTTTTCCCCTCCAGGTTCAGCCTGTGTTGGGTTGGTGACATGAAAGGAAGGGTTTGGTACCCCCTGTGCTCTGATGATCACTTCTAAGCTAATAGAGAGGCTATTTAATTTCAGGGCAGCTCATTAAAGGGCACTGCTCAGCGTAAATGCAGGTGATGGATGGTGTGTGCATTGCTTGGCAGTGCTGTGCTGATGGACATTCACTATCAGCATGTGCAGGACACCACTCTTGGGGAGGTTTTAGGTAGGAACAGACATGCAGGTGAGCAATGAAGCAAAGTAAAAAAGCCATCAGGTAGTACGATAGCCACAGCAGAAGAGAAGAACTCTGAGGCAGTTCCAGCATGGTACGTTTGACAGGAGAGTCCTCATATGATTCCAGTGGGAACTTCCCTTTCCAAAGCACCCAATACCCCAGCATCTGGAGTGTAAACAGAGTAGTGACATATCCACTGCCCTAGGCTTCATCTTTCTGACCTTGCTGTCTTAGAGTCAAAATCTGAAGCTTTATCATACTTACAACACAAAATTCCCTTGAAGTTCTTAGCTGTGCCTGTCCATAGAGGAGAAGCTGGGTTGGTTGTGTTGTTGTTTTTTTTTTTTTTTTGAAGCTGATTGTTTTTGTAAGGAGCTGAGCTGAGCCTGTACTGGCCAAGGCAGGCAGAGGGTTGATTCTCATGAGTCTGTCTGTAATTCTTGCCACCAGAGCAATCACCACACCACAGCAGCACACTCCGTGGAGAGAAGATTTGCTTCATTTAAAATGTACAGAACTCATGGAGCAAAAGCAGCAGAGCTACTGCACCATTTATCCAGGCTCAGCTCTGGGCTCTGTGAGCAAGGGAGACAACAGCAGAGTAGCCTTTGCTGTAGATATGGATCCACCTGAGACAGCCACACTGAGAGCAGGAAGGGAAGTGCATCCATTTTCTTGATAAATTAAGCAAGCAGAGCAAACCAAACACCAGACATTCACCTTACATTTGCTGGATGGATTTTATTTGCAGTGTAGATATGGCTAAAATATTACTACTGAGTGTTGGCCAAGCAATTTGTGAGCCTATAAACTTTGATTGATGGATGCTGGTAAGAAGGGACCTGAGGATGATGTACTGAGTGACTCATGATAGTTTACGATGATGTTTAAAGCCTTAACAGTACTGCTTGTTTCTGTGTAAGAGCTGATTTTATTACCTGGACCAAAGGACACTGACATTTTGGTTCCGTAAAACATATCCATCAGAACAGGTTTACATCCAGAATATGAAAAGCAACAGTTAGATCTCTGCACAAACACTGCTGAGCTGAGGTAACTCTTCACTTGTGAGAAACACTGTGGGATGGTGGTGATGTGGAGAAATGGGAAGGAGATCTCAAGGGCTGCTGAGCCTTCATCAGCAGACCCACATCATGCAGTCTGCAGATGTTCTACTGACACTTGGAAAACGTGGGTGACTGGAGATCATGTTTTTATTTCAGTACTGGTTCAAGACAGGAAGTGTAGGAAACTGCTCTTTATCATGAGGAACTCCTCAAGCAGAATGAGGATTATTTTAAACAACATATTTCACTCTGAACCTCTTTGTTAGAAGGGCCAGTGTCTGGAATCAGGTTGGGGCCAGTGTCTGGAATCATGTTGGGGCCAGTATCTGGAATCAGGTTTAGGACAGAAAGAATCTGATCTATTTCCCAAGCAGTCTATGAGATTCTCCTTCTTGATCTTCTTCCAGTGCACAAGTTCATACTGAATTTGTACCTTCTGGATGGATCACAGGATCCCAGAATGGCAGGGGTTAGAAAGAACCTCTGAAGATCATCAAGTCCAACCCCCCTGCCAAAGTAGGTTTGCATAGATCTAGTTGTCTACAATGGTGTCCAGGCAGGCTTTGATGGTCTGCAGAGAAAGAGACTCCACAGCCTCTCTGGGCAGCCTGCTCCAAGGCTCCAGCAGCCCCATAGCACAGCAGTTTCCCTTCTGTTCACCATGTTTGTGATATACCACCAGGGCCCCACAAAGTTCAGTCCTGGTGGTTGGACTATGGCCCAAACTGCCAAAGTTTCATGTGGTGAATGGTAAAGTTTGGTCTTTATGTCAAAGATGTAACTCTCCCTTTTCACACCAGTGGACACAAGTCATCATCTACTGTAGGGATAAGAACAAACTTAATCAAAACACTTTTCCTGAAAGGAGTGAAAAGCATTTACTTGCTGCAGCCATTGATGCCCCCAAGCAGGAGCAGTGTGATTCAACAGAGATGTAAAATGCTGGGGATCATCTTACCCCACACCTTCATTTTTTAACTTAACATTTTTCCAAGTTTTCTTTCATGTGTGAAAATGAGGGAACAAAAGATTTCTGTCAAATAGAGGTTGGTGATTTGATCTAGTGACACAGAAGGGAACAGACACAGGACTGGGTGCTGTAGAGGGCTCATGTTCCAAGCAGATCCATGCTGTGTAGAAAACAGTAAACAAAAGGTGAAGCATCTGCCCTTGCACAAGTTCTCTCCCCAGATTAGGAAATCTATAATGCTCCCTTCCCTGACAGGAGCATCACAGACAAAACACTCCCTGTTTGTAGGCACGCATTTCCAAAAAGAAGGAAAAAAAGAATCTATAAATTTCTTCTAGAATTCTGTCAGAAGTTGTTCAGAGCTGAGTTTAGAGACCTGCAGCAGCCCACAGCACTAAAACTGTGTGCAGTGCTTTGAGACGCACTCCAGCTTCTGCAGATCTGCTCACATGCAGATGCAATCTTTTAACAAAAAGAAAAAAAAAAGGAAGTTGCCTTTCTTGCCTGACATCTGCCCAGCATAGCAAGGTGCCAGAGCAGCCATGACCAGCAATGCTGACAGCTCTGGGGGCAGATTATATATAAACTGTGTGCCTGGACCTGTGTACTCTGGGAAGGCTGTGATTGGGTTTCCAATGCCACCAGCACTGTCCCATCATTCCCACGAGGCCCACTGATCACTCAGGGCTGCATTTTGGGGGGGCTTGGTCCATTTTTGCAACATCTTGCTGCTTTAGAAATGCCAACAGCATCCTGCTCTGCATGAGGCGCCTGCAGCTCCTGCTGCATCCTGCTTTTAATGCTGGCCAAAGCTTGCTTGTTTTGCTATCACTTGTGCTCAGTGGGCAGCCTAATCAGGCTGGCTGATGGCTCCCCTGATTCCCATAGCTCCCACTGTGCTCAAGGTTGCAGTATATTAGTTTCAACACAAATATGAACTTAAAAGTATACACAAAGTATTTATTTAGATAACATATGCAGGAGAATTCACAGCTTCCCTCAGACAACTTCATGACACTAATGTGAAACACTTAAGGAGGCAAAGGGATGTCTGTGACATGCAGATGGCCTCTGTGATCAATTCTTTGTTTATTATTGGGGGAAAAAGGGAAAAAAAAGAGAGAATTCTTTTTATAAAATAAAGGTGGAAATGTTTTGTAACCTGTGCTGATGAGTGTGTTTATTGCAGTGAGCTTCCCAAATTAAAGCTATCCTTTCCTTTTTCAAACAGCACTTTAAGTGGGCACAGCTCTACCTATTCAGGTCATGAAATATCAATTTTAAATTGGCTTCCAAGTTGCTGATCATTGGCAAGGCTTCCTCCCCAGAGCCAGACAGTGTCCCTTTGCCTTCCACAAATGAAAAATAAATGCAAGAGAAGTGGGGAGGTGAGGTGGGGCTGTAATTTCTGAGCTAAAGCATCATGATGTCAAGTGACAAACAGCAGGGCATGCCACAGCCACACATTCTGTTTGGCAGAGTCAGGCAGTGCTGATACCTGAAGGATCTCTAACAGGAGCCTTTCACAAGGCAGAGCTGGCTGCAGCATGAGTCTGGAGATGTGAGGGTAGGTCCAAATGTCTTTACAAGCAGCCCAGACAATGCTAACAAATGCAGTGCAGCTCAGCACACCAGCCACAAGCCTACCCTGTATCTCACCACGTTCCTTTTACACCCCACTGTGCTGTCAGGTTTATTGAGCATAAAGAAGCCTTCTGATTGCCTTCTTATTAACCTGATGCACCTCATGGCTGCTGGCAGGGAAGCCATGCTGCGGTTTTGTAGGGCTCACTCCACCTTTCCAGGCAAATGGATTTTTATGGTAGCCAAAGTGTATGGAGCTTGTCCCCAAACCAGATTCCACTAAGTGGATCCCTGAAGAACCAGATTCTGCTGATCAATTTCCTTTTCCAGGATATCATCAGGACATTTTCTAGGGGCTGAATTCAGTTCTTCCTGATCCTGGAGCACTGAAGTCACAGCAATGCGTCTGGAAACAGGGGCTGTGCCTGAAAATGAAAATGAAAATGAAAGTGAAAATGCCTTTGGTACTAAAAAGGAGAAGGAATAGAGAAGGGAATGCAGGCAGGTTACCGAAGAGCTGTGGAATACTGCTCTGAAAGAAAGTTTGCTGGGATTCCTCGAACAGTGCCTGGCAAAGCTGTTCTGCTGCAGTTCTGCCTGCAACACCTCCTAACTTCATGCACAAAAGCTGTATGAGAAGGGTGTTAATTTAACAGGAGCTGCAAAGTGTGCAATTTAAAAAGACATGATGCATTTTATGTGCATGGCAACAAACACCTCAGCAAGCCACCTGAATTCCTTTTCCAGAATTTTTTCTCTTCACTCCCCTTCCCATTCTTTCTTTGTTCCTGCTCCTTTTTCCCCATAGCCAAATAATTCTTCCCCTGTGGAGTTCAGCAAGAACTGAGAGCTCCAACTTGCATTGAATTAAAACCAGGAGTCTGGTTTGTACACTAAGAGTGCATAAAAAAATGAACCTGCACTCCAGACCTTGTCTGCATGCAATAAGGATGCCCTCATTACCGTGATGAAATCTTCTGTATCTGATCAAGATAAATTCCAATATCCCTGTGATAAATTCCCTCTCCCCTAGAAAAGAATACGAAAGGCTTGATCTCTCTATTGGCATTTATCTTCTCTGATGTGGAGGGATAAGTCAAGTGCAATAGTCACCAGTGACTTATTATTTCTCTGCTCACAGGTGAAGATGGATGTCAGAAAGGAGATAAGCCATGGTCTGCATACATTATTACACATGGAGCACTAGGAGGAAGGTACCAAACACACTAGGAACATTTTATTTTCTCTTTCTACTCTTTTCTTCTTCTCAACTCAGACTGTAGTTAAAGAGAATTAGAAGATGCTCTAAGTTCCTGTTGCAATGAAAAGGCTTGAACATTGCCTTGGGTACTGCAGCCCCTCAGCAGTAAGACAGCCTCTGCTTCTGTTTGTGAGCTGGGTGACTGCAGGGGGCTGAAATTTATCTCTTTGTTCCACTGAAGATTTCTCTTCTGTTCTTTGATACCTAACTTTCCATGACTCAGTTCTCCAGCTAGGGAACTTGTATTCAGAGCTCTTGCCATGAGGTCAAATAGCCTTTTATTGAAAGATGTCCACCTGCCTTGGGAAGACATCTGATATTTGACTAACATTTAAAAATATATCTACAGACAGAAAATATCTACTCCTAAGCAAGTCTCTAGTGGCTTAGAAGAGAGCCATGTTTGGTTTCTTCTGGAAGTAGCTAATTGCAGAAGCCTAGGAGAGAGCATCAGAGCATAGGAGGAAAGATCTCTCGCTATGAAGAACTGTGCTGGACGTTACTGAGGGTCCCAAACGTGTTCATTCTGCAGCCCTCCTAGCCTCTGCTGTAAGCTCCTGCAACCAACAGTCAGGGGGTGGGAAGCAGGGGGCTTGGCTGTCCACATGTCAGGGCCCAGTGGTCCAGCTCTGATGTGGCTCAGCTGTGTCCCTGCACTCAGGCTGCTGAGGAGTAAGAAAGATGAAATTGCAAAGGGAAGTAGAGTGTTGAGAAAAAACCTGAAGCAGAAAAGCCACAGGGAGACTCTACAGGTCTGCAGAGGTCACCTCCTGCCCAGGGCTGTGGGCAGCTGGAGCTGCTGCTCTCGGCTGCTGCTCGCCCAGGTTAACCATTGGTGACAGCTCTGCTCTAGTAACTAAACCAAACTAGACTTCAGAAGCAAAACTAAACCTCTTGACTGCTCAGATGAGCTACACGTGTCCTGAACCTGGAAGTGACATGGTCAATCTTCTGATAGCCTGACCCTTGCAACATAGACTAGCGAAAGGTGTTGTGTTGTATGTGAGCTGTAATGCACCTGGCTTGCAGGGCTATTGTCACACCACAGTGTGCTTGCTTTGCTGGTTTTAAAGCAACAAAACATTTGAGATCTGTGCCATACTGATGAAAACTCTGCAAGATTTCGTCTAATCAACAAATAATCCCTTCAGCCTGCCAGAAGTGGAGAGAAGTCTCAACCTCCAGATCTGTAACAACACATCCGTAGGATGGTGGGAAGACTGAGCCGGAGACATTCATTTAAACTGCTCTCAGGAGCTTTGGCTCATTAACTTGGGGAGATGGCTATGGATTAATAAATAAGATAGAACCCTCCAAGTATAGACTGCAATGATTTATCCAAAGTTTATAGCAAAGGAGAGGAAAATGTGGCACGTCCTGTGCTTTGTGTACTTAGAGAGTGCTTAGAAAGCATCCTGGAGTGCCATCCTGTGATATGCAGCTGGCCAGGGGAGCACATCCAAGCTGTGTGCTGAACACAATGCTCTGTTAGTCTCCTTTTAATTTGCTGTGTTTGGTTGGGTTTGTTTGGTTGGGGTTTATTTGTCTGGGTTTGGTTCTGTGTGTGTGTGTTTTGGTTGGTTGGTTTGGTTTATTGGGTTGGTTGGGTTTGCTGTGGGTTTTTGTTGTTGTTGTTTGTGGTTTTTTGTGTTTTGTTGGTGCTGGTGGTAGCTGTTTGGGGTTTTTTTTTTGGGGGGGGGGGGGGGCGTGTTGGTTTTTTTGTTATTTTTTACCTTGCATTCTAAATTGTCAGCTGGAAACTTTACTTTTTTTTCCCAGCCAGCTGCAGTCAGGTCTGGTAGATGAGATTTGCCTTTTTCCTCTGCCCTGGAGTCTTTCCCCAGCTATCAGTCACTCCCAAAGACAGAGGCTTCCTTAGGTGTGAAGTCTCAGTATGTGAGACATGAGAAAGGAGCAGGAGGGCATCACCAGCTCACTGTGCAACAAGCTTTGCCCAAATGTACTCTTTCCTTTGGAGTAGTTGCTGCCTCAGCAGCCACTCTGGGGACTCTGGTGCTGTTCCAAACCACAGCAACAGGGGACGGATTGCCAAAGCAGTGCCTGAAACACATCAAGATGCAGCAGCAGCACACCAGCTGCACTGACCTGCTCCTAGCAAAGCAAACCAGCTGATTAGGTTGTAGTTGTAGTTTGTTGCAGTGTCTTTTAGAAGGGAAAGGAATCCTGAATCTTGTTCAGTTTGCCAACTTTCCTCTGGGACAAGATTTACGTTCCAGACTTTCTTCTCCTTTGTCTTCCTTTGATAGCTTCATCTCTTCTGTGACTCATGCACTGAGACTCTCCAACAGCAAAACAATCTCAGGAGAGCACAGTCCACCCATCTCTGGCCTGCACCACATTTCCCACATTTACACACTTTTTACACCACACCAGAAGAGGTCCTGAGAGGAACATCTACATAGAGACACTTCTTGTGTCAAAAGCTGAAGCATTGACCTGAAGCCTCTCTTAGTGTTAGACACTTTACATCCCTTCAGTCGGCCACAAAAGCTAAAGCCACTTCCATTTTCCTTTCTTACCTTTTTTTTTTTTATTTTCTATTCCCTCTTCTCTCTCCCTTCCACTTGCTTTGTCCCTTGCTCTGTGCTCATTTGCAGTGCTGCATTTGCCTTGGCCACCCTGATAGCCACAGAGGTCTACTTGCAGTCCCCCAGACACAGCAATCTGCAGATGGAACTGGCCACTGTCTCTCAGTCACAAGGAGCCAGGGCTCCTCTGTCAGCTCCTCTTGCTAATCCTTTCATCCTGCTCTGCTCCTGAGCCCTGGCTCAAGGCATTGTCTGCTGGGAAAGGGATGCAACGTGAAAGGGAGCAGTTGTGTGTCTGTGTGTGTTCCCTCCCCATGCCTGTAAAACCCAACCCAACCTGTCAAGGCGACAATCCAAAACGATAATCAAAACCACTTCCTGCACTGCATCTTGTAAGCGCCGCAGGCGAGTTGGAAAGGAGATGCTAACAAATCCCAAAGAATAGCAGGTAGTATAAATATTTGATACAGCCAGAAATATATACAATAGACATCAAACTGGTGTTGCCTACCTCTGTAATTTCTATACCATAGGTAAACAGCCATATTTCAATAAAGCAGCCCTAGATGGGTGTTTGGAAGCCTCCATAAAGCTCTGTTTACATTGCAGAACCAGCTCTGCTGTTTCCCCACACAGCTACAACAGCAACAGAAAGGGATTTTGCTGGGGAGCATTATCTCCTGTTGACACACCACCAAAAAGCTTTCCAAGGGTGCCTCCTGAGCCTTTTGCATCTTTGCAAGCATTTGCTTTAAAGCAATCTTACATTCATCCTACAGCCTGCTTTAAAAATGGTAAGGCTGCTGATTTACAAAATAGTTTACACTGGTGCCCACAGTCTGCATGTTAAAATTACCCAGGCCTTGGGTATTAAAATTCAGTTCATTTTTCCAGTGTCCTTCGCAGAGAGCATTGAGAAGGCTGCATAGAAAGAAGGGAACTTCTGAGAAAAAGGGAAAGCAGAACATAAACTGAGGTTACTTTTCTTGAAAGAGTAAGATAAATATGGCAAGGCAGCACAAAGAGTGACCTTGCCCTCCGTCTGCACAGTCAAAGAGAGGAGAAAAGGAAGGGACTTGAAAAAGACTTAGTGACAGAGCAGGCTGATGGCAAACAAAGGTAAGAGAATGGTGTGCTTAGAAAAAGCAGGTGAGGGAATGTGTGGCTGGCTTCCCATCTGTCAGCTGAGCCTTGTTAATTGCTTCTCTCTGCTCAGCTCAGAGTAAAGGTAAGAGAAACTGACCTAGCTGGTGGGAAGTTAGTTGGGGGTAACATGGAAGCAGTTCAATTGTTTGGGGTGAGGAGTTACCAGGAGAGTAATCTCCAAATAACTTTAGACTGCTGCACTGGAAATCTTCACCTCAGGTATTTCTTCCTAAGTGATGGAGGGAAACAGGCACTCAGGGGACATGATTCATCTAATGTGTGTTAGATGTCTGCTACAGAACACAGCTGAAGAGTGACAAAGATTTTGGGCTGCTCACAGAGAAAGAGAGGATGACTACTCCAGCTGGAGTCATTTACCCTGGCTCAGATAGTTCCCCTAAGGAGCAGCAGATGTGAGGTTCCTGGTTACGCTGCACTAACTTAATCAGGAGCTGAGAGCCTGCAATTAACAGCCAGGGGTGGGGTCCTGCTAGGACAGAAGATGCTCCATGCAAACAGAATCAGCTCTCTGCATTTAAAGGGCACAACAAAGAGGGGAGGCAAAAGAAAGGCACAGAGGTGAGTGGCCCAAGGTCACCCAAAAGGTGAGAGACTTTATCTGGGTCTGTGATTTGCCCTTGGACTGCACTGCTGCTAAATGAAAGGAGAAAAACAGCACGAGGTAGGAGGAATTTTTGCCAACTCTCCTCCACGCTTTAAGGAAAGATTAGTACAGGCTTTACAGAGTAGATAGGAGTGAAAAAGTTGTGAATATTACAACTGAGCAACTGCTACCTTTATTGTGTAGTGCCAAGATCAGAGGTGACCCTTGCATGTCCTGTGGTGTAGATTAAATATCTCTATTAGGGCATTTAAAGCCACGAGGCTCCAAAGCAGAAGCTCTTCAGGACAGTGACTTTGCTCACTTACAGCACCCAAGGCAATGAATACAGAGCTATCAGAACTGAAGTGCCAGGTGTGATGAACTGGCAGCCACTGAGGAGCCTAAGCAACTGTTTTGGAGTATCCAGGGTTGGGACATTTTGAGAACTGTAGGCAGCACACCTCTGTTCTGCCTGTTGAACATCCCTGTGATGGGGATGAAGATTTCCAGACTGGCAGGTGCCCACTTTGGTGTAGCTGACTCCAGGCCTTTTCAGATTTTTTTTTTGGCAGCCTGGATCCTGTTGCTGAGCACAGCCTGTGGAGCAGAGCTGTGATATCTTCTCGTTAGTGCAAGGTTTGGGAGGGAAGGCAACTGCGTTCTGCAGGAGCTGGAGCTTTCAGGGATTTTTCACACTTTGAATCTGATAGAGTGCAATGTAATAGACAAGCCTGAAGGGATTCTCAGCTATGGATCCCTGTAACAAAGTCTGCATTTAAGGAGAAAATGCACCAGCTGAGATGATAAAACAAAATGTTTCCAGTGGCTGCTACCTGAAGGACAGAAGAGCCTGTTCTGAAGAGAGATGCTGAAGAGGGATGTCATCCCTAGCTCAGGGATGCTGCCTTCCACATCTCAGCATCACAGCTGGCTCTAACTTCAGAAGCCTGTCCCACACCTGAGGCAACACAGCAGTAGTGCTGATTGCATCCCATGGAACACATTACCACAGGCCCAGCCGATGGCACCAGTTTGTTCATGAGCTTAGCACCAGAAACACAGAGCACAGCAAGACTCAGCTTTGAGAGAGACCTCAGCAGATCAGGGAGCAGAACAGGTCAGAGAAAGGATGTCCTCTGAGCTGTCCCAGCAGAAACAGAACCATAGAACCTCTAGAACAGAACCATAGAAAGGGGCACAGCTGTTTGTAATGAGCAACTGGATACAGAGGTCTGCAGAGAACTGCTCAGATTTGGCCAGACAAGAAGCCGTACTCAAATTTCTGTATCAACATTACAAAGGCTTGGACAGAGGGGAATTTGATCAAACATGGCTCTGGAGACTTGGGTTTTCTTTTAAAGAGACTTTCCAGAAAAGGCTTCCTGTGAAAGCCAAGCACTGCCTGGTAAAAGCAAATCCCATGCAAACATTTGCCAGCATCTCCATGACATTGGAGGTTATTGTATTATTCAGTAACTGATACTGAATAATTAATAACTCCTTGGTGTAGTTCTGATCAGACTGAGGTGGCCAGAGGCTGGGTGTGGAGGGACCTTTTGCAACAAAAGGACAAAGGGGTGTCCTCCAAAACCCCTGCCTGACAGTGGTCCTGGTGGCAGAAGAGAACGATCCAGAACAAAATGTTTCATTTTGGTTTCCTGTCCTGCAGTGCCATCCTGCTCCCTTGGGATCAGACTGAAAAGGGGAATGCTCTGTGTGAGGAAATGCTCTGTGTGGCTTCTCAGAGAGCTGTAGGTCTTGTATCAGAGTGGTGCCTGGTGCTTCTTTGTCAGCTGTTGGCATAAATGGCACCTGCAGTCCAAGAGGGTGGAGCATGGCAGGCAGTGGAGCAGCGTTTTAATTAACAAACGAACAAAACAAATAAAAGAGAACAGGCTTGTGAAATATGTCCTAATGTGCCTGCTCAACAGGACACCACAGAAGGAGATTAAACCTGGCTGCACACCTCCTTTCTCTCCAATTCCTTATGCTCAAGAAACAAACCCAGCCTCACACAGCTGACCTGGCTGCTGAAGAAAGGAAGAGAGAGAAACACTCCCGTTTTATTGTCCTTGTAACCACTGAGCCTACAGCTTAACCCCAACATCTCAGTGGTTATCCAGGGATGCAGTGTGAACACAGCCAGAGAGAGGCAGGTCCATGTGCAGCCATGCTGGAGGGATTTTGCTTCGATTGCTCTGCTGAGATGCTCTCCTGTAACAAAGCCAAGCACACACATGTGCACAAACACAACTCAGGAGTCAAACTAGTATGGAACACTTCCCTGCAGTTGTAAGGACTTGACCAAGACCCTCATCCTTTCAAGTGTGTTAGATTTCAGGAGCAAAAGGGACCTTTAGTTTGTGTAGCCTGAGTCTTCTCCAGAGCAGAAGCCACAGGCTTTCAAGCAGTTGCTTGTGTGTTGACCCTTGGTTTTGCCATTCAGAGCAGATAATAAGATTGGCTCCTCAGGCAAAAAAAAAAAAAGAAAAAAGAAATGTAGATCGTGGAGTTAATGATGTTTGGTGTGCCACATCTTCCTCCTTGCTCAACATTAACTCCTTTATACCTTCTGACATGCAATAGGGGCAGAGAAAACCAGGTACAGGCAGTTTACTGCAAGCCTTCAAAGGGATTAGGACAGTAACCAAAGTCCTGTAACCAAAACAGGCTCAGAGAATCACAGAATGTATAAGGTTGGAAGGGACCCTCGAAGGTCATCTCCAGACCCCCTACAGGGACATCTCCCGCTAGATCAGATTGCCCAGGGCCCCAGTAAGTTTGATCTTGATGTCTCCAGGGAGGGGGCCTCAAACACATCTCTGGCCAACCTGTTTCAATATTTCACCAGCCTCATTGTGCAGAACTTCTTCCTTGTACCTAATGATGGTTTACTGCAGGAAAAGTCATCGGTCTGCCAGCAGAGCACAGTCACAGAGTCCCATGAATTCTGAGCAAACTCACCCTATAGCCTTGTCCAGGATGTAAAACCTAGAGTGACCTGGGCTGAAGTGATGTGGTACGGGCGAGAGGCAACAGTGGTGCTCAGCAATAATAATATTGCTAATTACAGATCCAATAACTAATGCTGTGAGTGCCTCTGGAGCACAACATAGCCTCGTGGCACTGTAAACACATTGAACAGAGCTGGCAAGCAGCAGTCCTGGAGCATGGCAGCCTGGTGGGAAGCCAGGCTGCAGCCAAATGCAAATGAAAGGACCAAGATGTCCTTCTGATCCCTTCCTGGGTGGCTTTTGCACAGCATTTTCTGTTAAAGCCTCACTGACAGTGAAAACAAGTTAGAGTTATAAAAATATTCATTTCTAGGCTTCAACAATCCTATTTTAGGGGGGGGGAATAATAATAATTTTTAAAAAATTAAAAAATCCTGTTCAAAACTAAGACAAATCAGTCCCTCAGACATATCACATGTCTTTTAAAGCTATCGGTTTGCTTTGGGGAGTCTTTGAAATAGTTCTTACCGTTTTTTCACCTATTAGAGAAGCTCTCTGCATGTGTATTTAATGCCCCATATTTGCAATCAAACATGGGATCCTTTATAGCGAAGATGCTGCAGTTGCCAAGTCTGTCTCAGGCTAGATTCCTGAAGGCAGCAAGCAGTGCCATTTATCTCTGCTGGCTGCAAGAGAGCTCTGCTCTTCCTTCTAGCCTAACGTTTAACCAGAGCCTGCTTTGACCTAGACAACTAGTTGGCAGCCAGGCTTGCTTCAGCTTGTGGCTGTGCTTCCCATGCAGCAGGGCTGCAGGCCCTGTTTCAGAGCTGCACTCCTCTTGGTTGCATCTGTGTGGAGATTACCAATTCTCTACAGGGATAATCCTGTTTCAATTTTGCAACCCAGAGCACACCCATTGCCCTGCTGAGGAAGAGCTGCTGACCAGCTCCTCACCACCACCAACACCACCTTCTCCAGCGTTTGCTGGCTCAGATACCTCCTGCTTTGGGGCAGTGGTACAGGATTACAGAAACCCCTACAAGCATCTCCAGAGAGAAGCCAGAAAGGGTTAACCAAAATCAACCCTGACAATGCTAGAAACAGTTCTCTCAGTGTGTGTTGGTTCACTGCTCCACAGGGCATAGCAGATGTTGCGTCTGGTAGTAAGAAGGGCCCAGGAGGTGTGAGCTGTCAATCACTTTTTTTCCTAACTACAGGCTGTGCTATGGATATGAAGCACGACTAAAACAATCTGTCTCAGCTGGGGTGTGTGAGGTATCAATAACCCTTGGCAGAGGTGTCAAGAGCCTTGCTGGAATCAAACCACCCTGCTGACCAGCTGCTTAGCAAGTTAAAAAGGCAACATTCAATGCTCCTTCCCTCCCAGCCCAACA
The DNA here is from genome assembly GCF_027791375.1 of Indicator indicator. Classification (NCBI taxonomy): domain Eukaryota; kingdom Metazoa; phylum Chordata; class Aves; order Piciformes; family Indicatoridae; genus Indicator; species Indicator indicator. The sequence continues at coordinate 13,896,842 of NC_072036.1, forward strand.
ATTAACACAACTGGAGCTGGGCTGGGCTGCAGCGGGAGGCTCCCCGGCGCCGACAAAGGATGCAGAGCTGATCCACCAGCAGCCACAGCAACGGGCAGGGGTGGGAGAGACCAGGGCAGAGGAAAGGGCTTCTTTTCTAATCAGATCAGTGGATAAATATTAGCAATACAAAAAAACTGGATGGACTATAAAAAAGGTGGTTGTGAGGTGTTTTCATGCAAGAGGCCAGCGTTTGTAGAGCAGAGGGAGAGCTCCAGTGAGGACTAAACGGTGTTGGGAAGACAGAGGAAGGCGGATTTAAATAACAGCAGGAACAAACAATGCAGTGGGAGAGTTGTGTGGCACTGGCAACCCAAACAATAGCTGCGTGGAGGCTTGCTGCTGTCAGCCATGTGCTGCCGGGGCACCAGAGAGCAGCCAGGTTGGGAAATGAACAGACCACGCTTGGAAAGTCCTAACCGTCCTGCACTCCTGGGTCATGTTCCACTCAGCCCTGCTCCCATGCACTCAAGCCAGAGGCTCCAGGGGGCTCTCGCAGGGAAGGATCTGGCCTGTTTGCAGAACTCGACACAAATTTTCATTTGACAAACTGCTAAGTCCTGCTCTCGCAGTTAATGCTTTTCCTGAGCCCCCAACACATATTTTTTTGTGTTTTGTTTTGAAAACTGAATTACTTTCAAGTCTTTCTGTATTCTGCATTGCTTTATTTGGTAGTTTTGCTCTCAAGGGCATCAACCAGTGATTATACACTGTTCCACTCTACCAAAACCAAACCAAAACACACAGTGTACAGCAAAACATGAATATTAGCTTTAAACAGTTTAATGTTGTTTGTCTTTGCTTTGAAATTCAATAATGCCATCAGCCCAGAAGACCTTTTAGAGCAGAGTATTTCACACAGTGAAAGCTGCTCTCTGCTACAAAAGCACAGCAGCTGTGGCTCCTGCAGATACTCTTAAAGACAGATACAATAAAACACTGGGAGGGAGTAGGTCGACACAGGAGCATGAAATGGACGAGATGAAGCCCTTTGTCACCATCAAATAGGCTGTAAAGTTACTATAGTAACATACAGTATTAAGCTCCAGGTGGATTGACTTAATGTTGACTAAACAAAAAGAGGTTAAGGGAAACCAAACTGGTAATTATTACACTTCTCTCCCAAATGTTTGCCAGGATGCTGTTATTTTGATGTAGCCAAGCTGCACAGACTGCTGTGGGCTGTTCTAGTGAGCAGCTCTTGCCTCAGAAAACCTGCAAGGTGAAACCAGATTCCAAGTTGCAAGCAGGACATGGAGGTGTGGAGGGGTTTGCTGTGCCTCCGACAGACACTGCAGCAAAACCAGGCACAAGCCCCTTGCCCAGTGCCCCTTCAGGATCACCACTTCTCCCAGGGTGTGAAACATGGGGAGGGAGGGAATGTTCCAGCTCATCCTGAGCTAAATGGATGATGGATGGAAAGGATATATCCCTTTAGAGACTTTGTTTTGCTCTTCCCTGTCAAAACTAGACTTTGCATCTAAAAAACTAGCAGGAGAGACTCCTCTCGTTACAAACTGTACCTTGGCCATGGAGCCAGAATCCATCCTGCCCTCACTGTTTATTTCTCTTTGCATTCTTCACTGCTGGAAGAAGATGCCTGACAGCTTCTGAAGGGGATGCTTCTGGCTGCCTTTCCACCCTTCTCTTATAGCTGTGTGTCAAGGAAAGCACTTTGCCCCATGGATAATCCCAGTGTGAGGAAAGCTTGTCTTGCCTTGTCTTGTCTCCAGAGGCCATTTCCTTCCCTCCCTTGCATCTGGGAATTAAAAAATCTGAGGATTTCAGTGAAATTCCTAGTTTTATTCTGAAACTTCTGATGCTGTCAGAATTCACACCTTCTACCAGAACTGCAATTTCATCTCTCTGGTGTAGTTAGTGAACTCCAAGCTGCTGCCCTATAAATCTTTAAAAGTTGCTGTTCAAAGAGGGAAAGAGCTTGTGTTGGTTCCAACTGAACAGACCACAGTGGCTCTTCCCTTGATAAAAAGCAGCAGGTACAAATCAGAAACCCACCCAGATAGTCACTGCAAAACTGTCAAAATACTCTCATCTGTGCCATAAACTTAGGCTCAGCAAGGCTTGGATTAATACCACAGAGTCAAGGAGAAGAGAAAATGTGCTAATTGCATTTGGGACAGATGAAATTTAGCCTTGGCCAGTAAAACAAAAAAGGGCAAAAAAGGTTTTAAACATCAAAAGTCTGAGACAGCTTTAAGCTGTACTTGTGGATGTGGTTCAAGGACAGCTTCAGGAAAGACAGCATGTGAAGAACAGGAGGAGAAAATAATTGGAGCTCTGATCAGGTGAGGAATTCCTTGTGGTTACTGCAGCCTCTTGGCTGATAACACAGCAACCAGGAGAGCAGTGTCTCTGGAAAGGTGATGCAAGGATGAAGCAGCCAGACAGAGCCTGTGGGCTGAACACCCAAGGGTTCTTCATCCCAAGAGGAAACCTTTTCTCTAATTTGGCAGAAATGTGACGTGGCCATATGCCAGGAAATGTGGTGAGGTGTGGTCAGAGGAACCAGAGCACCAGAGCCTGATCAGCTTTCCTAAGGGCAGGTAGATTCTGGGCACTCATGAAAAAGTGTAAGCAATGAACACGCAAAGGAAAGTCCAAGTTCTCCAGTTCCCCTGGTCCAGTATTGCTTCTCCTCAATGGCTATGGCACATCACAGACAGTTCTGTGTCCTGCAAGACATCTGGAGGACAAGACTGGGTCCCTTTGTCACCCACATTGGGTAGGAGTGCAGCACTCACAGTCTCCTTTCCCTAGCAGCCTCTTTTACCTTCTCTTGTGTTGCTGGGGTCAGCTGTCAGGATGAAAACCCTTCCCTGACCTCTTCTGGCCAGAGGAGATCACTTTTGTGTGCCACTGAGCAGAGCAGCAGCTGGAAGCCTGCCATGTCTGGGGGAAGTCTGTGCTCAGATGCCATCTATATAATTTGCCCCCCCCCCCCGCCGTGTCTTAGGAGCTTCTTCAAGAGGATGCTGTTTGCACTGCCCTGTTGAGAGCAAGGAATAGCAGCGGAAGAATCACAAAGATCTGGGGGGTTGGTTGTTGTTTTTTTAAAATTATTTTAGCAAACAGGCGGTGCAGAGCCTGACCTTAGACAGGATAGGGAACTGCAGCCTGAAGGGATTGGTTTTGCAGAACAGCTGCTTCTTGCTTTTTCACTCCAGCAGCTCACACTGGCCCTGCTCAGGAGTCATTGCAGACGAGGAGACAATGTGAAATATAACTCTGCTCCAAGCACTACTGCTTCTGTGACTTTGGGCATGCCACTTAACCCCTCAGAGCCTTATTTTCCCTATTATCTGAGACTAATGGTATTTTACCTGTCTCAGACCACAAGGGAGCTATGACGCTTAATTAATGTTTGCAAACTGGGTTGGTGCATAGCATAATTAAATAGCATTTCCAAGTTTAAAGAAGTAGAAAGTCTGAAGACCCATCAGCAGTAAAAATGAGATGAGGAGAGAGAAAGCCCTGATTCCCAGGACAGTGCTTAATTCTCTCAGCCATATGGCTTTGGAGGGAACAAGCAGCACTGAATTGCCTTCAAGAACCTTTTTTAAAGTTCAGGGATGGGGATTTAAAAGCAAAGGTGGCCATCCACAACTTTAAAGAACATCCAAACAGCAGCATTGTTTTGATTCCTGGATAATCATTTCCTTCTTGTTTTGTTGTGGGAAACTCTCCCATCTTTTCAGATGTTCTTTAGCTGCCAGCCAAGAGGCTTTTGCTGGAAACAACCAACTGCTGGGTTCTGACATTCTCAGGAGCCACAGTTATCTTCCCTTTAGCATCCAACAGCTCTCTTCCAATTTCATTTAGAGTATCCAAGCTGCAATTGTCTGGGACAAAGCAGAGGTGGTGGAACCATCCGGCAGCTTCACAGGACCAGACTGATCCAGACTGATCCAGACTGATCGGGTGTGCCCTGCCCTGGCACTTCTGGATAATTCCTCCCTAGCAGTCGGGGGGGGAGGTTTAGCCATAAAGTGGCACTATGCCCCCACAGCAGAGGGGTCGCTGCACCACTGAGCGGTGCCCTGGGCGGTGCTGACATGAGGGCAGCCCTGATGCCATTGGTGCTGGGGCACAGTGTCCTTTGCTCATTTAACTGTGGGTCTCAATGTCTTGGGCCAGGGAAAAAGCAGATGGAGAGACAGTTTGAGCACAGGGTTGTTCTAATGTGGTTAAACTTTGTTTGATGTTCAGATAACGTTGCTTGTTGTCTTCCGTCTCTTCGTATGGAGGCTGCAGGAGCCCTGTCAGGCTGAGGCAGGAGGATTTGCATTTTCTGTTTTTCATGGTCTTCCACGGCAGAAAGGAAAACTCATTATGAGCATTAATTTCATATAATTGCCTCCCAATTTTTCTGTATTGAAATGCTTATTTTGGAAGAAAATGTTACAAGGATGTTTTTATGCTCTGGGTGTACTAACAACGAGTAATATCAGTCTTATGTTGTTAAGGCCTGCTTCAAGAGATGTGTGATGCAACTCCACTTTATTTATTTGGGTTTAAAAATTGCATTTAAATTTCAAACAGAGATGAAGGGCTGTAATTATTGGGATCACAGGCTTCTGATTTCCCTCTAGATGGAAACACATATATTTTGTTTTCCCAGTATTCAGCCTTTAGTTTTACCTCTCTTTCAAATTCTTGGAAGAAAGGAAGAAATTTGTAAACAAAAGGTTTTAAAAATGGATTTCTTTGCTTGGAATAAGAGCTTGAACTTTTTTCCTTTTTTTCCCCTATATAAAAAGCAGGCTAAGAAGTTACTAAAAATGAAATATTTATTAGTGTATCACAATTCTGTGGTGATAACACTCCTTAAAAATAATGCAGTTCAAATCCTAAGGGATCTAATTTATTTGAAGTAAAGCCTCTTAGAAAAAGGTATCTCAGAGAGGTTCAGGTGGGACCTTGCTATTTAGATCTTCCATATCAGAGAGGAGCCTGTGTATAATCACAATGACTCCTGCAGATGATAGGGCAGTTCAAAGTCTAGCAGAGGCAGCTGCACGTCAGGACCTGTTGGCACCTCATGGAGAGTCCTTAGAGAATGACCACAGCACAAGAAATGGAGAACTCAAGACAGCTTCCATCCAGTCCCAGCTCTGCCTGACCCTGCTTGCTTCTCTCCTGGCTTCCTCCCTTTGTTTTCTGTAGCCTGACAACAATGGCTGGGCTCAGGGTGGCTATCAAGAGCTGCAGGACTGAGACAGAGAATTCCCATCATGAAGAAGAGTGGTACAGAGCAGAATGGTGACAGTTGTTCTGACCACAGGGGCACAGAATGCACTGGGCTGGAAGGGACCCTTGAAGACCACTTTGTCCAACCCCCCTCAGTGAGCAGGGACATCTTCAGGTTGACCAGGGCCACATCAAGTTTGACCTTGAATGTCTCCAGGGATGGAGCCTCAACCATACCAGTAGTCTGTCCCCTTCTCTCAGCAAAAAGATACCTGTTAAGCCTGTCCCACTTCAGGCTCATGGCTGAGGCATCAGCAGGGCAGGAGAATGCATCTGCCCACATCTGAGCCATAGGGACTGATTAAATAATTACCTAAAACAGTCCTTGGCTCCCAGACCTGCCAGACCAGTCAAAAAGTAATAGCAGAGAAAGTACTGGAGCAAAGTCACTGCACATGGAGACGTCACCAACACCTTCTCATCTCACTACCATTTTATTTCAGTCCTGTAGGGTTCATATCTCACTGCACAACCCATGGGAAGGGCTTCAGCCTAACTGCTGCCAAGAAGCTTCACCCTTCTGAGCAGCATCAGTGTCACCCCCGTGCCCACATGGTCAGCACTCTCTGATGCCTTTGCTGGGAACCAGGAACACAACAACATTTTCAGCCTGGTTCTCAGCACTGTGTGGCTCCTGTGAATCTGTGAACTGCAGCACAATAATCAAATTAAGAGGCATTTCAGGAGGAGTGCCCCTCGGGCTGAAAAGTAATTAGTAGTCTCTCACTCTATCCTTTCCTACTAATAAAAATCATGCCCCTATTGTTGACTGTGCTAATGAAAGCCCTTCCCTGACCCCGAGGTGGCTGGGTGTAGAACACTAGGACGGTGCTGTTGTGCAGGTGCACTCCTGTGTTATGGAACCCCTCTGGCCACAGCAGCACTGCCACCAGAACTCCTGTCAGAATGGTGCAGCACACCTGCTCTCTCCTTCCTCTGCCATTCAGCTTGCTGAAGGAAACCCCCACCCTGGAAAACTCACCAGGCTTTGGGTTCAGCTTCTTTGAGTAATGAGCACAGGAAGGTGAGGATGCTTTGGTGCCTTTGCTGGACACTTAGAAGCAGAAAATTCATTGTAACTGAAATAATCTTTGTTCAGGACAAGAGAAAATGACCTCCAGTTCTGCCAGGGAAGGTTTAGACTGGATATTAGGAAAAATTTACTGCAAGAGTGGTCAAGCATTGGAACAGGTTGCCCAGAGAGGTGGTGGATTCACCATCCCTGGAGGTGTTCAGACAATGGCACTTTGGGACATGGTTTAGTGGGCATGGTGGTGTTGGGTTAATGGTTGGATTTAATGATCTTAGAGGTCTTTTCCAGCCTTAATGATTCTATGATTCTGTGATGCTGTGATTCTTGCATTATAGCATTCAGAGTGGCCCAGAATGCAGCAGGGTTTCTGCACATCCTTACCCAAAGTTTGCTCTCAGGCTTTGAGTTCAGCCAGGACACCAGCTCGCCCTGTGCCATGTTGGCACAGCCTCCTTACTGCTGTCTGTGCCTGCACTCAATCCTCTAACAGTGTGGCTGATGTGCAAGAGCAAGCTGCCAACATTGTGGATGAGCAGTGGACAAGCTTCTCATGGTCAGCTGTGGCACAGCTTTCGTGTCTATAAAGGCAGAGGCACATTGCTCACAGTGAGTGAGTGGCAGAAGTGTGCCCAGCTCTGGAGCAGCATCAACCTGTTCCCTAATGCAGTGGTAGATCTGTGGGACCACATCCTAGGGCTTGCTTGTGTTCACTTTGGCTGTGGAAAGCATGTAAACACAGAGGCAGGAGGAGAGGGCTTGTTTGAGTTTTAGGTTCATGAATTATATACAAACATTGGGGATTAATTTACAGTAGCAAGCAAACAACAAGAGCTTTCCAAAATGGCTCCCTAGAGCACTTCCAGGGAAAGTGCTCCCACTAATTTGCACTAATATGAAAGGCAGAACGAGGTTCTTCTGTAAACATATTTCTGAAAGCACTTTGTGGGTGAGTAGTGAGGAGTGACAGCAGGTGCTGAGGGCTGAAGGAACAGGCTGGCAGCCTAGGAACACTTTCTGGGGGCAGCAGAAAGTGTCTTAGGTCTGGGCTGGGTTCGGAGTGGGCCTTTGCTCCCATAGGATGCTGCAAGGTCTGCTCCTTGCCTCTGTGTCTGTGCAGCTGCACGTGTGAGAACGTGGCCATGCCCAGGTGCTTCAGCCCAGCCCTGCTCTCCTGAAGCTGTCAGCCAGCAGACACACTTGGTCAGGTCCTCAGGAGCTGGACATTCTCCTTTGGAAGGGAATGGGACTAAAGCCATGGTCAAGGAGCCAGGCTGCCAGCAGTGCATCAAATACAGAACAGGTTTCTTTCAGTATCAACACTGCAGGCAAGGTCCTTTGATATGTTTCTTACTTTTACTACATTGGATAAATATCTTGGGCTTAGACCTCTTTGAAAATAAAGGCAAGAAGAAAATCAGGAATGTATCAGCTGAAAGCAGAATGAACAGGTTCTGGGGCATGCTGCGGAAATGGTGTTTGGGAACTGCTCTCCATATGTCATAGATAATATTCCAGAGCCAACAGAGAGCAGCAAGGCAAAGCAGGTGCTGCTGAACTCACCTCTTCCTCTGTAGTCACCTCAAGTTTCAGACCAGCATTGGAAGACTTAATAATTTCAGTCTTGCTGGTTTAGCCCCTTTGGGAGCCATGGGACTAGCTGCAGAGTTGGCAGCTTTGGAGATACCCAGGCTGGATCCCTACCAGCAAGCACGGCCCTGTACCAGTAGCCTGAGTCAATTCTCCCACGACTCAGCTCACTCATTTTCACAACAGCTTGACGGATGCTGTTGTTTTGATTAAGTAGGAGAGTGTGAAGAACACTGCCTACGACAAGGCTGTTGGGACAGACCTCAAAAGTTGATACTCATGAGTGGGGAGGGTGTTTGAAGAGCTGGGTCTCATTTCTTTGGCCAAACCAACCACCCCAGGGCTTGAGTGATGCTGGGTTTCTCTTCTCCCAGTGTCCCAGACAGACATTGTGGTTTGAAGTGTTCTCATGACAGAGCTGTAGGAAGCCACAGATGCTGTACAGAAAGTACAATACTTGGCTGACCCACAGCTGGGTGCTTCACTAGGAATCCTGGCAGTACTTAGATCTTTCTGCACGACTTGGTACTCCTAAACTCTGACTGTTTAAAGAGCTGTTAGATGCTCCTCATCTAGTTAAGCCCTTCCCCAAACTCACACTGTAACATGAGAACTTCTGAGCACTCACAGCTCAGTAAAGAATTTACTCACAAAGTCAAACACACACCCATGGCTGAAACACAGCAATTAATGGCCAAGAGAAAGAGGGGAAAGTAACATACATGGAAGAGGCCTGGATCAGGCACAACATGGTCAAACATTTATTATGGGGAATTAATTGACAAGGGGAACAATAGCAGCTAACAATGCCAGGAGAGATGAAGCTTTCTCTGCAGCTCCTGGCATGGTCCCTTCAGGGGTTTATCTGAGGGTAGCTGCTAAAAGGTCACAAACATCACCTCATGTCTGGGGCCTCTTTTGCATTTATACCCCGTCCCCCCAAGGAGAAAAATGTGCTTCAAGGAGTGGTTGAAACCCTCAAAACAAAACAGAAGGACCTGCAAATGCAAGGATTTTTACAACTGCCAGTGCTACTACAGCTGATGAATTATTTTTCTGTACCATGCTTGCTAAACACAAACAATTCTCTCCTGCAGCCCACAAATGCCTGTGTATAAATCTCTGCATTACTGTGGGGCTAATTCTGCCAAGCTGTGTTCTCAGCTGTTCTTCTAACAGCCAGAAGGGCAGAGCAGTGCTGAGCTCAGGTGAAAGATTACTGGACCAGGTTTATTTAATTTAAAGTTATTTTACTCAATTTACTTGAAGTGCTTCAGACAAGGTGGTCTCTAATTCTTTTAACGATGTTGACATAAATTTTTGAGTGAGGCATCATGAAAAAAAAACAACCACAAAACCAAAACCCAACACTGAATGGAGATGCTTCAGCACCTGCATGAGCATCATTTGTCTCTCTTTAGTTCATCTCTCTTCCCAAGCCACTCATGTAGAGCCCATCTCTAGGCATTAAAGATCATCATTCCTAACTGGTTTATGAGCCACTTTTTAACTGCAAAACGCACAAAAGTAATTAAGCCAAATTGAAACAATTATAGGAAAACAATGTCCAATAAGTGAGGTGCCCAAAAGTTGTACTGTACCCTAAGGGGAAAAAAAATAAAAATTGCCTTGGCAGCAGTAATATTATTCCACATGTTACAGTCATCCCTGCGAGCCAGCCGAGCTCAAATTAATTGTAGTGCCTAAACTTTTCTTCTCGGAGCAAATGAAAGATCTGCTGCTGTCAACACTCGAGCGCAGCCCCGCCGACACTTCAGCGCCGAGAAGGGTGAGACATCCTGCCCCGGCTGCCTCCTGCTAATTAATCACTCTGGTATTTAGGACCATTCAAGCAGACAAATTAATGGAGAATAATTAGTGTATCTTTGTTCCAGCTCAGCTTTGCACACCAGACCCCGGGAGGGAGCGCGGGGAGGATGCCATTAGCATGCACCCGGCTTCGCCGCTGCTCAGCAAGTTCTGCCGAGATTAAGAGAAAAGCCAAATTAGCAGTCGTGTGGCTGGGGTTAGGACATCTCTCGGCAGAGAAAGCACTCTGTTTGGGTATCAGCTTTCAGGAGCGAGTTGTTAATCCAGATGTTACCTTTCATAAAGAACAAAACACAATTAAATCCTCCTCCTCCTCTCCCACGTGCGCACAAAAGGCAAGCGAGGAAATGCTGCTTTGCATCACAACAACTCAGCTGCACCTTGGCTGCTGCTACATACCCAGAACTCATTCGAAACCTTCAGCTTCCCCTTCCAGATCGTTTTGGGGCAGCATTATCCTTCACTGGGAGCACAAGGGAGGACATGACAAAGAACTTTCACCCTGTGCTTGTTGCAGTCAACAACTTTGGGGGATTTTATGTGATGGCTTTGTCAGGAGAGTAGAAACCTCCACGAGTCCTTCAAAGAGCCTGGATAGTGTCCGACTGACATTAATTGCAAACTTAAAATGCAATCAAATCGTGTAGCAGACTGAAGTATTAAAAAAGAGTTGCCAAAGAGAACAATGTGTTCAAGTCCTTGGCACAAGCATCTGTAACAAAAGATCTGTTTGCACACAGTCCATAAAATGTTTTCCCCTTTTCATGCAGAAGAACTTGTAGTGCCAAATTCTTCTCAGAACAAGATCCATAAGAATTTGACTCCCATCCAGAAGGAGGTGATCATGGCTAATTCACAAGGAGGTGATCATGACTAATTCACCTTGGCATCATCACAAGCTTAAAGTGGTGAATGCTACTTGATGGGAGTGGACCCGAAAGTGCACGCTGCTAGTTCCTGTGGCTGTTCCAGTGCTCTTCCAGACATTCTCACCAGTATCCAGCCTCTCTGAGCAGTGCCAAAACCTAGGAGCACAGAACTCCTTGCAAGACCAGGACATAAAGCAGCTCCATGCTCAGGAAGGTTTGATGTTAAAACTTGCTGCTCAGGCCTGTTTGTAGTGAAAGGAGCTTGCAGGCAGAAATGCCCCATGGCTCACAAAGCCCAAGTGTGTAGAGGGGAGGGGGGTGGGTGGCAAGGGTCAGGGGAAAAGAGCAAGAGGGACCACACAGTGAGAAAAGCTGACCACACTCAGGAGCTGTAGCAGTCCTGAGCAAGCTTCTGAAATCACCTTTTTTTTTTTTTTTTTTTTTTTTTTTTTTTGAGAACACAATAATGTGCAGGCTATAAAATTGGGCTAAGTGCACTTTATCCTTGTGCAGCGTGAGCAAGGGGGTAAGAGGAGGGGGAAGGATCCCACCCAGGCTTGGATGTGACATGGGATATTGTTTTAACACAGCTCTGCAGGGCTTCATAAAAATGTGATATTTCTGTTCACAGTGTCAGGAGAGGACACAGCTCCCAAAGCATGAGCCCTCACAGCACCTCACTGGGGGGAAACAGAGCACAGCTCCCTACAGCACCCAGTTACTGAGCTGGAGGAGCAGATGCCAGCCTGGGACTGGGTTTCCTGGCGCTTTGAAGGTGCCTAATCCTCATTAAAGGTAAATCCGGAGCGTAGGAGGGGCAGGGCTGACATCAAGGCACCTGGCCCTGACTAAAAGAGCTGGCCCCATGTGCGGCTGCTGCTGAGCAGCAGAATGTAATTTAGTGGCACCAGCAGGAGCAGAGGTCAATGATTTTATATTAATGGGGATCACGACAGCCCTAAGCTGCGGCGTGCCTCGAAATAAGTGTTGTACAAGGCAGCCAGGAGAGCTGGGCAGAGGAAATGAGCTGTGTCACTGTCTCCTCATGCCTCCAAGCAAACACTGAAATGTTTAAAGCTGCTGTAGACTCGAAGGCATAATATTTCACAAACAACAATTACCTGTTTTAATCCAAAGAGCTGAGCAGCTTGTGAATTATTACATTTCCTGGCAGAATTCAAACAGAAATGGAAAATGAAAGGTGTGTGGTGTTTAGATTGCAATCTAAACAGAGGAAGATGTGGAGGAAATGTGTTAATTCCCTAAAAAATAAAAAAAATAGAATGCACTTTGTAATTAATCATTTGCATGCAAGGATTACAGTCATGTGGCATTAAATCACAGTGCATCAGTGAGCAATCCCTGCCACTATCACCTAACGAGAATCACAGGCTCAGCCATGCAAAAGGGTCCAAGTCTTGATTAAAAGATCCTCTGGTGTTTTAATACCTAGGCTTCAGACCTTGAAGTAGATTCACATTTAATCAGGCTTCTTTGTGGAGATGAAATGTGAGCTCTTCTGTGGCTTTTTGGAGGATTTAAATCTGGCCTTTCATGTAAGTGCATGACACAGCAATCCTTTACATGGATCAATAGCTAACTCGAGGAGTACCTGAGGGCCTTAATGAGGATTTCTGGGTGGGGGTTGGCATTAGCATTGTTATTGTATTGCACAGGCACCAGTGGTGTGCTGGGTGCTGTCCAGATCTGTGGTGGAGATATGACATTTTCAGTAAAGAGATTTTTTTCTGAGGTGCTATCTGCATGAGGCAGCATAAAAAGAGACCAATGTTGCACCCTCCCTACAGCAAATTTAAATTGCTCTTCACTCACAACTGGTGCTGAAGCCTTTTTGCTGGATGTTACAAAAGATACCAGCAGCTGGAGTTGGGATGGCAGCTTGTGGATCTGATCTGAGACATTGCCTCATGATGCACGAAGGTACAGAGCACTCTGATGGATGAAATGAAAGCAAAGGCAAATGATGGTGGCAAAGAAAAGAGGTGGGAGATGCAAGGCACTGACTCAGCTTCTCCTGGCTCTGTCAGTGACATCCTGCCCCCTATGACAGCAAGGATGGGCAGCAAAAGTTGGGCTGGATGCTGGATGAGCACATCAGCTGGCTTCTCAGACAGAGCTGGTAGAACTGCTGGCACAAAATCAAGGTCTCTCTGGCCCCTGCTGCTGAGTAACAACTCCCTTGCCTTGCCAGCCATACAAAACCACTGCCCAGGGCCACAGGCTGGCATCCTCTGGCTGAGCAGGCAGGGGGTGGAGGCAGGAGGAGCCCAGGAGCTGCAGAATATTGGGTGGGCTTGGCATGTTGACACTGGTGAAGGAGGTGTGCAGGGGAAGGGAAGTGAAGAGCCATGGAATGCCAGCAGCTGGTCTCATGGAGAAAACCCATGGCTTCACCACAAAGAATGCTTCTAGACGTTCAGAGGCAGCTTTTGCAATTCCCTAACTTCTGAGGCTCATGTATTTTAATCTCTTTCCTCTTTAAGTTAGTTTCACATGTCATATTTCACTTGAAGCTATGTTACAGGTGCATGGAAGCCAAATTTACCCCCTCAGACACAAAATTGCTGCCTTCAGTTCCTCCAATTGCAAACTACAGGAACTATGTCAAATGATCTGAATATAAACCAAGTTAATGACTTAGGAACTGGCTCTCTCTTTTTAAACAACGTGTTTTCTCCCTTTCTGCCTGGCTAGTTGGTGGGAAGAAATATTTCCTCCACTGCTGAACAGATTTGTCATCTTACTTTTACTATGAGATGTAGCACTGTGCATATTGCAGGGAAGATGCAGAAGGCCTGGTCTTGGAGCAGGGCTCCACTGCCAAGGCACTGCAGGAACAGGGGAGTGCTGCCCTTTGTCCTGAAGGACATTTTGACAGCTGCCTGTGAGTTCATTTGGAAGAACGAGAGCAGCCCTCCGAGTCACTTGTGCTGCTTTTAAACAGCTCCAGCAGCATTTGCTAGCACTGACTCTAAGGGAGCTTTCAAATGAGCATCATTATAATCCGTTAATGACTGAGGGGGGGCTCAGGCTCCCCAGATTAGGCACTAACCTTCAGCTGCTTTTCCGTGCTCAGTGTGCCAGCCCTCATTAGCAAGGGCCTGAGCCACCGTGCAGTCAGTGGGGAGAAGTAGGGGGAGGTCTCCTTCTTACTTAAACTAGCCAAGGCCACAAGAAATTTGCAGGAGAGGAGAAGAGAGGGCGAGGAGAGGAATTGCATCTATCCACACAAAGCCCCTCTCCCTTAGAATCCCCCTCCCAGCACACTGCTCCCCAGCAGTGGTGGTGCCACCATCCAGATACGTCCTTGTTGGGTTCACGACGTTACCACCAGCCTGTTCAAAGGCTCCTTGCCCTTGAGCAGATCATCTCATCCCTCAGTTGTGTCTGCCTGCAGGCTTCAAGAGAGTGCAGTCTCTTGTTCTGTCTCCAGGTCATTGACAAAGGCATCAAACAGGGCAGTTCCCAGGACAGAACTCCGAGGAGCTCCAGCGGTGCGTTGGGAGCCCAGCAGTACAGGCTGGTTCTATGCACCTCATAATTCATCCCTCTGTGCTAGAATGTCCCAATTTGGACACCAGGATGCTGTGGTTACTGTGGTGAAAGCTTCAGAAAAGTGAAGATAGATGACACCCACCACTCTTCTGTTATCCCCAGACCTACTCGTTTCATCCTGGAAGGCAGTCAGGGAGGTGAGATCTGACTTACCCTTGATGAATCCCTGCAGACTATTCTCAGTCACCACCTTTTCCTTCAAGGGCCTAGGAAAGGCTTCAAAGAGAACTTGATCCACGATTTCCCCAGAGGTCAAAATGAGAAGAAGAGCATCAGAAGAACCACACTCCTGCCTTCTCCCCAGGAACTGTAAGCTCTTATAAATAACAGTTTCCATCTTGAAACAGCAGGGATGAAATGTCACAGGTGTTTTTTTGGTGGTCAGTGGGAACCTCAGTGTGGCATTTCATCCTCGAAACCTTGCTGAAGGGACTTGACAGGGGCTGAAAGTGTCCCCATTCCAGCGCCACTTCACCACCAGCACCCGATATAAGCAGCAGCTATTTGTTGCAGAGAAGATAAATCAGTTTCCTTGGAAAAGTGCCAGTGGATAGCTTGTGTACTCTCCTTACACACTGGATTCTTGATAGATTTGGTGAGGATGTCTTCATGCCACTATAATAAGAGCCCATTATCAGTTCAGCTGCAGCAAACTGTCCCCATGCGTCAGGCAGATCGCGGCTTCAGCACTCGCTGCCTTTGGAAGTGAAGGATTGGACACATGCTAGGAACAAACTCCCTGCCACTGCAGAGAGGCACAGAGCACTCAAACACAGCTTTAAATTTAATTCTGCTCTCCATTCAGTTGCCAACCCCCTTGCAGTAAATTACTTGGTTGCTATTAAAAAGAGCATATTTTGACTTGTTGCCAAAAGTGATATTTTTCTTTATTTTTTTAAAGCTGGAGCAAAATTTCTTCAGCCACTGTGGATTGATGAGGAGATTTTCAAAGGAATCCTCCTTCCCTCACCTTCTCTGTGGCTGTGGCCCCCGTGGGGGTCATTCAAGAGAGGCTGAACTGCCAAACTTGACCATTCTGTTCTTGTTCTTGAACGCTAATACTCCTTTCCTATTTGAGGCTTAGGGACTAACTTGATGGGACACCAAAACCCACATTAGACTGACAGGGTGTAACAGGTCAGAGGAGCGAGTGATGATGATAAAGACTTGTGACACAAGCAAGGCCAAGGAAACATTGTCAGCAGGTTCCAGTATGATGAGCGTTGCTTGGGACTTGCTCAGGGAAATAGGTAAGAAATCGAAAGTTCCTTGCTAAGTTTAAAAATCCATCAGGAAAAAGGCATCAGGCATAAAACCCAACATGGAAATAACATTTCTTCCTCCTGAGCCTGCAGCATGATTTCATCTACCAGTTGGGAATGCGAATGATTAATAGCTCTGTGCTTCCACTTTAATTCCTGGAAAGGATAAAAGAGATGAGAGAGATAAAGAGAGACTCAGAATGGCATACCAAAAGGTAATGGAAGAGAGGAAAGAGTCCTTGCTGGTTGGGGATTCTCATGGAAACTCTCAGGCGTGTTTCCAAGAAGGAAATGAGCTGCAGAGAACTTGAAGAACTTTCATTTAATGCACTGGTTCTCCACCAGCAAGTGCTTGCTGCCTACAGACTCCTTGGAAAAATCATAGAGTCCTAGGACGGTTTGGGTTGGGACCTTAAAGCTCATCCAGTTCTACCCTTCCTGCCATGGGCAGAGATACCTCCCACCAGCCCAGGTTGCTCATGGCCTCATCCAGCCTGGCCTCAAACACCTCCAGGGAAGGTGGTGGCTAGAACTGTGCTTGAACATCAGTGCCCACATTTTGGCTCCATGTTCTCCAGGGTCTCAGTGGGGAGGGAGAGGTTAAATGCCTGCTTCTGGAGTCACTCTGGGCTCCTGAAAAAATTTAACAATTAAATGCTGAAGCCTCAGAGACTGGATCAATTTTTAAAATGAAGAAAACTCCCCTGAAATGGAGAATATGACCTTAAGCACATCTGAAGTCCCATTTAAACAAGCTGTCATGTATATTTTGGCCTCTTTCCCCATCTTTGGAGCGGGAAGCGACAGCTCTTGCTGGTGCGGGGAGCCAGCGGCAGCCAGACAGCTCCGCTCTGCTCTGCTCCACGAGCTGTGCTCAAGGTGTTTGTGCAGCAGTGAGAGTCAGGTGCAGGGAACACACACAGGCTGCCTCTTGGCTGTGATTTGTGTAAGCCATTTCAGGACAGGAGTAGAAAATGTGATAGTAGCTCTCCATTACGAAATTGGCTCTGTGGATTAAAGCACACATTGATTGTTCCAGCCTGGGGAGTCTTTTAGCAGGGAGAATAGAACTATTTTAAACAATTTCAAAAGGCTCTCTGTGCTCACACTGCCAGGCTGCTCTCAGGTCTGATCCTGCAATTTTATCCTCACCATAAATAGGGTTCTTAGCTGATGATGGGCAGTGCAGGCCACAATCCATCATCCCTGGAATCGATCACTTGTACACACACCTCCTTCTCGTCCCCCCCTGAAGCATGCAGAGTGAGGATGAGAAGCCTGTGGCAGAGGTTGGACTGTGCCCACCACTTTCACCCCACAGGGCCCTGAGCTGCAGCATTCTGTTGGTTTGGGGGTACTGATGCTGGCTGATGCTAAGGCACAGGAGTGAGAGGTAGATGAGGACATGGAGCAGGGCCAAACCAGCGACCAGAATCCATCCAGGGTGGCTGCATGGCCCTGCAGTGTGGCTCAGTGATCCCCAAGCTGTAGGTGTTGCCTTCATTTTCATAAGGAAGCATTTTGGCCGTGTTTGGCAGCAGCAACAGTGAGGCCTGACACGTGGGATCTGCTGTGAAGGTTCTGTTCTTGCTTTCTGTGCTGGAGAAGAAGCAAATCACTGCTGACATAACCTTAAAGTGCTGTCCAACACTACATACATTCCAGGCAGGAGAAGGAGACAGAGGGAATCCTTGCCTGGCTCTTTGGGTGATGCCTACAGCAGTCCAGCATCCATGGCTTCTACAGTCTGTTAAAAACCAGGCAGAAGTCAGCCAGGCTCCACACCAAACAGCTCCACACACTTTAAGCCTATAGTTCCTAGCTAAAGCAATAGAGACAAGATGAATTGAGTGCAACTGTGCCAAGATTTCTGACTGAGATAATTAAATCAGTTTAAAAATGCATCTTTAGTTACACTGGAGTGTTCAGATCAGATCTTGGCCATCCTCTCCCCCTCACATACTTCCAGCCCCAATTCTCTTTGCCAAAGGGGCAATATGATCAGATCTGCATATTCTAATTTTTCAGAGCTCACAATATGAAAGTCTTGAGAGTTGGTGATATTTAGGTGCCCAAGTACCTAAGCTAGTTTAACACTGTTGAATCTAGGCCAAAAAAGTGCTTTTAAGTTTTCCCCTTAAGCTCTTTGGGCTTTAGTTTTCCCACTTCTGAAATCAGAGTTTTGAAATCAAGATTTATGGTGGGAGAAAAATATCAGCTGCCTCTCACACAGAGATCTTTTCTGCTGTCACTGAACTGCCATGAATCTTAATTCTAAGCAAGAGGTTTTGAGATCCTCGCAGCTGAGGATCACTGTTTTAGCACCTTCTGCAAGCTGAAGGGAAAAATCCCACCCTCAGCACTGTCATTTGAAACCAACCTATAACATTTCCTTAAGAAGTTATTTGGGATGTAAAATTGTGTCACACCAAACCACATCAGTCATCCTCTCAGGGAGAGACAAGGCAAATTTGCTGTTTAAGTCAGGAGCATTAATGTTTAACCCTGCTCAGGTGTGTGCTGAGAGCTCTGTGAATGAACAGTTAAATAATTAAGCAAGAAATAAAAGCCAAGATATTACCTGCTGGGCTGGCTCCATCCTGCACTCCCCAGGTCAGGGACTTCTCCAAGGGTTTTTATCAGACATATTTGTTCTAAGAAAATGAAATGTGGCTCTGACTGAAAGTGCATCTGTAAGACACAGGTGAGAGTCCGAGCTGGGCTGGGCTGGGAATTTTCCAGGCCAGTTTTGCCACACCAATTCAAAACACACCTTTTCTGTTTAAGCATTCTGCACACTCCATTTCCTCAGCTTACTTAGAACCCTGGCTCTGCCCTGACAGCCTGGATTGGAGAAATAATCACTTGGTGGGCTTGCAGCACACAGCTCCCTCTCATTTAAAAAAAAAGCTCAGAATTGAAAAGAAAAAGAAAGGGGAAGTGAAGGGTTCCTGCAGGATACTCCCTGAGCTGGGAAGATTTGTTCTTGGCGTAGCAAACACAAAAACACAGACACAGAGCCACTGCCTTCTCCCAGCCCTCAGCACTGCCCTGCGTGTGTGCAGGCTCTGTGACAGCAGCAAGGAGCAGGCTGGGGAGCTCCAGCAGCAGGACACACTCAGATGTTGCTGAAGGACCATGCAGCAGAACTCAGCTCCTGGTGATCTCCCCTGGGCATTCACCCTGTGAGCTGCTGGGCACTCTGGCCCCAATCCATAGATTCATAGAATCATGGAATGCTTTGGGTTAGAAGGGACATTGAAGATCATCCAGTTCCAACCCCCCTGTCATGGGCAGGGACACCTCCCACCAGCCCAGGTGGCTCAACCCTTTATACCCCCAAGGAGCATACCCAAGCTAAGATGCATTTCTGGGCTCTCCTGGATCAGCTCAGATGGAGCAGTGTCACTTTTCCACAGTTTTTTGTTCTGTGACTGATGAGAATGACCACTTATCAGTAGGATGTCAGAGAGGATCTGGAGACTGTGAGAGGTGTTGGCTTTGAGCTGGAAGAGGGCAGATTTAAACTGGAGATGAGGAAGAAATTCTTGATGGTGAGGGTGGGGAGACACTTGAACAGGCTGCCCAGGGAGGTTGTGGATGCCTCCTCCCTGGAGATGTTCAGGGCCAGGCTGGATGAGACCTTTCACAACCTGGGCTGGTGGGAGGTGTCCCTGCCCATGGCAGGGGGTTGGAACTGGGTGATCTTTAAGGACCCTTCCAGCCCAAATCACTCTAGGATTCCATGTTCATATCACAAGTATTCTGCTATTCAGGGTCAGAAAGAGGATCAGACAGGGAAGGTTTTCCCTCATTTCTGACTTCCAAGGAAAGGTGTGTGTGGGGGAATCCACATTTACCCTCTCTGAAACTCAGCAGGTTGCAAAGTGCCTGCAGTTTGTGCCCCATCTGCTCCAGCCTGTCCTGGCCTGCCACTGAAACCCCTCACCTGTGTCTGCCTGTGCTTGGAAAGTGGAAAGATTCTTTCTTCATATGTGCTCAAGAGGGGAAGTTAATTGCGTTGGAAATCTGAGTGCAGTGATTGTTTTGGCTATAACAAATTCTTCTCTGGATGGTACAATTCAGTTCCTCCATGCATCTCTCTTAGTTTCACTTTTTGAGATCCTCTCTAGGGAAAAAGAAAAAAAAAAAAAGAGGGGAAAAAACCCAGTCTTTTTATTTCTGAGCCAGAAATATCCTGGGCTCTGGAATTAGCTCAGTGAATGGCTAAGTGCATGGGGAGGGGGAGGGTTAACAGTCACTTGCTGTGGCCACAGCCAGAGCTGAGCTATCTGACACCCAGGCGGTGCTGGCTCAGGGAGACTGCAGCACTGCCTCTCCCTGCTCACTTTTTCATCTTTTTTGCCCATGATGGATATACAATAATTATATTTTGCTAGAATGCCAGTGGAGATGGAAGTGCTAATGTAGAGGCTGTAAAGCCATCAGAGGAGCTTTAAGCAAATGTTATCTGTTTTACTGGAGAAATCAATTACACACAGATTGCTTAAACCACTGACAGGCATAGTAAGGAGTAAAATCTGTTAAGCAGAAAAGTTACAGCCATCAACATGTACAGATTTACATGATATATGAATACAAGTGATCAAGAATTTTAGCTTAGCTTAGAAACTAAAGGAAAAGAGAAAAAAAAAGAAAGGAAAAAAAAGAAAAATAAAGTTGGGGGGTGGGGGGAAAGCCATTTCTCAGGGCTCTTCTCTGTGTCTTCTGCAGCTGACAGCTTCCACCTTTCCTCACCTCTCCTTCTGTTGGTATGGAAATATTGGTCAGGACTCCAGCACCTACAAGATGAGTAATTCTGAAGACCTTGGGTTTTGACACTGGTCATCTGTGAGTGGTGTCTCCAGGCTGAGGTATTCATGAGAAATCCCTCAGATTATTTCTACTCTGCCATTTTAGGGCCTTGCTTTGATTAAGAGAAGGAAAAAAAGCACCAGCACTGTGGTCTCTGGGTTTAATCCTGCCATCAGTTCAGTGTTTGTGTGCACAAACCCTTTCCTTGTCACTCTAGAAGCATGGGTTCTGAGCTGATGTGCATCGTGGCACATGTTGGCCACTACAGCAAAGCCACAGAACCATTCATGTTACTCACAGAGGAGTGCTTGCTCAGGCTCCTCTTGGATGGGGCCACTCTGCACCCATAGTTTCATTTTCAAGGAATGGGAAGCTGACACCTGCACACTTTGTGGGGAAGTGGTGTGTAACTGAGCACTCCAAGACGCAACTACTGAAAAATGAGCCACTGCATCTGCAAGTCTTGGCCTTCATGACTCACAAGAGCAAAAACTCCCAGACAAAATTCCTCTGACAAAAAGATCCCCAGCCAGGGCTGCCTCTGTCTTGGCTTTTTCCCTGCTGGTACTTGGAGCATTAAACATCCTTCAAGAGAATATTGCTGCTCAAAAGGACTGTCAGGACTGTTAATTACTCAGGTGGAGTTAGCATACAGCTCATTAAACCGTGTCAAACCTTTCAGTCCTTCTCCACTGTACCAGACCCTTCAAGGGCTCTTACATTAGGGTAATCCATGAATTCAGATCATGCATTACCCCAGCAAATGCCTCCCCTGCCTTTGTACACCAAAACTTCTTCCCTTCAGCAGAAACGGCTTCTAGACTTTCTGAGAGCAGCCCAAGTCCCAGCCCTCCAAGAGGACCTCCAGATGTTTTGACAGGAGTCTGCAGCCTGTTGCTCAGGATGCCAGGGTTCAGGTGAAGCAGAACTTCAGGTCATTTCTGAAAGATCTTTAAGGGCAAGTGAAAAAAATGTACCTTGAAGAACATCTCCAAAGGTGCCCATCTAGCTCTCTGTATTCATGCAAGCAGAGAAGCTTTGCCCACACCGTCTCGCTAGAGCGACCCTCAGTTTACAGGATCTGTGACTGAGGAGTAATCATCTACCACTGGGGAGGACCTAACTCTGTTAAACATATCTCTAAAATGATACTTCTGAAATGGCTTTCAGCTCTTGATGAATGAAAGCCATCATCAGGGCTTGAGATTTGAGTTTGTTGTCTCTAAAATGTGCACCGCACAGGAGCCAAATGCTCATCGCTGCCCTGCCTTGCCAGAGCCAGACATTCAGAGCCAAGGCAGAGGACAATTAAACATGCAGAACACTTTCTCCTCCAAGCCCCTTCCCTTGGTAGAACCATGATAATCTTTGAATTTATCACCCCAGACCTCCAAGTGTGATAATGCATCTTTAAAATGTGAGCTCCTGGCTCCAGCAGCAGAGCTGTGGTTCCTCCTCCTCCGGGGTGAGTGCTGCGATGTCACAGGCTCCTGGGGAAAATGACCCCTAAGTGGTTTTTTTTCCTCCTCCTGGAGCAGTTAGTGTGGTGTGCAGTGAACCAGATCAACAATGTGATTCAAGCTGTCTCTGCCGCGTCATGGTGAAAGAAAGGATAAACTATAAAAACTACCCTCCTACAGCTCTTAGTTCTTGCTTCCCACACTTTAACATCTTCTGTCACCCCTGGCGCTGTTACTGACCCATGCTAAGCTCAACTAAAGGATGATAAGTTTGCTGCCTTTGCCCTTGTCCTAAGGGGCTGCACATTATCCTATCAAGCATCAGAAGCCATTTCTGTGGGATATTTGTCAACCTACAAAGTCCTTTTAGAACAAATGAAATGGGCAGCGAATTACAAAAATGTCATTCTCTAAAGGAAATGGATGAAGGCTTTTGTTCCCCAGTAATAAATGGATGCCATGGGCTTATAACACTATTTTTGTATTACATCTGACAGGGTTACTATTTCCAGTTCATTAAGGAAACAGCTTGAAGACTGTTTTTTCATCTGCTTTTAAAAATAGTGTTTTCCCAGTAATAAATGTAAGCAATGGCTCCCATAACGCCAACTCCAGCAACAGGATCTGCTCAAGGTGCTCCTCTTGGGGATTGCCGCACAGAGCAGGAAAACTTTGCAACATATTTACACTTGCAGCGGAGGTGGAGGCTTATTTGTAGCTGGCAGGTGACGGAGCAGATCAGAAGTAAAGCCTGGTCCCAACTTTGAGGCATTCTAAGACTGTGTTTTAACTTTTGGTCAACCAATTTTATTGCGTGTGGTGGTGCCGTGGAACCTCATGATGTATATCCCATAGGGTAAGGTCAAGCAAGGCAATAATAACTCACCTCCTTCCATGAATGCTTCAAAGTAAATCTTCTGGGTTTAGGAGTAGTAAACAGAGGTCAGGATGACACTCTCCCAGGCTTGAGAATAAAGCCTGGGTGTTAATATTCTCCAGGAATTACAGCTGCACCTCTGGCTGACAAAACCTTTGCAGTGTGCCCCCGACAGAATATTTTCCAGTCTTGTGAGTGTCACGTGTTTGGGCTTGCACAAAAAGCCAACGTGAGACAGAGGCACCATGGTGCTTCCTCCCTTTCCACTGCCCTTCAATGTGGTGTTCAAACATTTGTGTCTCACAGAGGGCCATGAGCTGGCTTGTCACACAGAAAGGTCTTGCCAAAGATGCTGCCTGAAAATGGAAGTGATGCATTTGCAGTGCTGAACCCACCTGCTCTGTCAGTCAGCATCTCCTGTGTGAGGTGGATTTCTCTCATCATCCACTAATAAATTATTAAGGGAACATTTTATTTACATCAAAGTGCTATAATATTTCTTATGTTTACAGCTTATTTTGCCCTCAGAATAGTCTCTCAGCTCCTGTGCTGCTGGCATTAGCTATTGTTGCTCGCAAGCGAACATTTTGTTCATAAGAAGAGTTCCCAGCTGGTTCTGCTGGCAGGTGAATCAGCAAACCATGCTGTTCACTGGTGGCCAGCTCTGTAACTATTCCACTCACTGCAGCCTAATTCTATTCAGGTCTTTATTAGTTGGGTATTTTCAGAGACCAAGCTGCACTGGAAGGCAGCAGCGCAGGGTGCACAGCAGGGGTATGGTGATAGATGCACTCCTGCACCACAGTGGATTTCTCAAGGCACAGCCCAGTGCACACTGCAGATTAGACTCTGTCCCCTGCTCATCATTAGTCAGGCACAGACAACTAAACTTTGCCATGAACAGCTCCAGGCAGCCCACTCCGGTCCCTTCCTCCTCCTTTCATGCCACAGCTCTATTCTTTCATGCCTGTCCTCCCACCCTCAGGTGAGCTCAGGCTCTGAGACCTGGAGTAGCTGCACCCTTTCAACTGCACTCCTGGAGGAGTTCAGCTTTCCCTTTAGTTGAGATACCTGGAATGACTTTTTGCTTTAGGCTGAAGTAATGAATTTCTTCAGGCTGCTCAAGGAGGTGGTGGAGTCTCCATCTCTGGAGACACTCAAAACCCACCTGGATGTGTGGCTGTGTGACCTCCTCTAGGTGCCCCTGCCTTGCCAGAGGGTTGAACTCAATGATCTCCAGAGGTCCCTTCCAACCTCTCCCATTCTGTGATTCTGCTGAAACAACAGAGGGATTTTTAAAAATAGTGCTTCAAGTAGAAAGAGAGATTTGATGTGACACTTCCTAAATCCTTGAGAGTCTTGGAAGGGAGGTTAGGCTTACAAAATGCTGTTGGATCGGGAAGGGATAGCATGGTGGATGTCCTTCATCTAGGCAAACCATGGCTGGTATTCCTCTGACTTATTGATCAAGTGAACAATTTCTTCTCCTCTATGATTCGAAGCAGGACATCAGCAGAAGAGAAAAGATAACCTTCCTCTAACTCTGTGGTATTTTGGGGGGACACTGCAGAGTGGTGGCACCAAAGCTGTCAGACATAGCAGAGCACAGGCCCAGGGGTCCCACGAGCTGGATGCACAGGGTGACCATGGGGCTTGAGAGGCAAGGGAGGAAGCAGGGGCTCAGGTGGGCAGAGCACACACAGCTGCTTTATCTTCCTGCTGCACTGCACAGCAGCAGCACATCAGCCTACCAAACAAAATGCTGTTATTAATCCCTGATGTGGTTTCATCTGGGGACACAAATATGTTTTTCTTCCTCATTATCATTCTTCCCTTCAAGAGGGAGCCCTGTGAAACCATGTTCCAAGGGGATTTTGTTTTCCTTCTGTATTTTCTGGGACTGAACTGCTCTCAGTGTTAACAAGAGCTCCACACAGGCCCTAAGGAGCACACTGGCTTCACACAGGGGTTAGGACTTTCAAAATGTGTTATCTGAATTCTCTTATGAGGGATATTTGGCCATGTTAAAGACTATTAGCAGGGTTGAGATCATCCTTGTGAGATAGCTGGATCCTGGTTTTCTTTTTTGAAATCCTGACCTTCCTGCAGCTCTTCTGAACATCAGGGTGGCTGCCAGGTGAAAGCCAGACAAACTGCAGTGACTATGGCAGAGCTGCCCTCAAACTGGAGTACTCCACTGCTCAGAACTGCAAAGGATTAGATGCTGGTACAACAAAACATTTGCATGTGCTCAAGAGCATCTGAGAACAATTGGTCTCCATCATGGCTGAGGATTATGAGTGTTTGTGTTCTGTTTGGCAAAAGGGAAAAACCAAATTAATTTAAGTCACTTTAGCAGGTGAGCAGGAAAACGTTTTTCTTGGCTCCTGACTCATGTGTGCTGCAGTAGTGTGACATGTACCAAAGTGGGAGATATTTCCTTCCTCCCAAACCCTTTCACATCTCTGGATTACCAGAGGGTAATGACTGTGCCATGAAATCAAGGTCACATCTCATCAGTTTCAATGAACACTCACAAAGCCTGAGCCTGGTCCAAGACCTGCAGTTTGCATTTACTGAGACACCTAAAAAGAGCTCAGATTTTGAGGAATGTGTGAACTCCCTCTACTATTTTCCACATAGAATGAAACTTGACTACAAGTTAGCTTTTCACAGTGTTTGTCAGACAAGCCCCAAAGTGCAATTTTAATACTTCCAGACAAGAGGGAAACTTCTCCCACCTCCTGGGGTGTGGAGCTGCAAGGAATGGACATGACTCCAAGGATGCCACCAAAGGCATGTCACTGACAGCCCCACCGAGTGAAAATACACCAGGGATGCCTGGCGAGCCGGAGCTGCTTTCCTGGGCGGTCTCTTAGTGACAACAGACTAGCAGCAGACACCTGCCTGCTCCAGTTCTTTGGGTCAGGAGCAGAGGACAAGGAGCACAGAGCACAGACTTTGCAGAACACAGAGTCAGGTCTTCAGCAGCAATAGCTGCATTCTACAAATCTGCTCTTACCAGGCTGCACTGCTTGCTAGTGGCAACAGAACTGATGTGAGCTACACCCCCTCCTGCTGTTCTTTCACTCCCCTGATGGGCTTTAACCCCTTGAAAATATAGGCAGGGAAAGAACTGAGAGAAGTCAAATAGCTTCAAAGGAAAATTAATCATCAGTTTCAATTCCTTATTCCCTTTAACTGTAAGCTACAAGATGGTTAAACCATTTCGATAGCCACCTAGAGCCAGCAACACAGAAACAGTGTAAATGAATATTACCTGGGTGCTTACGAGGTCTACAGGAGAACTATTTCTAGCTCTGTTTGTTGCTGTTCCACCCAACCTGAACTCGCTGGGTTTGGGTCAGGGCTGTGGTGGCCTTCAGACCAGTGCAGAGGCTGTCAATCTTCTGGCAAGCACCCACCATCTGCAAGGTCCCCATTCCTTCCTCCTCCAGACCCAGCTCTGACTTCAGTTTCCTCCTGGCCCGATTAATTCGCCAACTTTCTGCACAAACTGGTTTGTTAACCAACCCTTGTCGCTTGGCACCCCCAGTGTGACTGCTTCAGCTCTCCCCTGCCATGCAGAAGGCAGGCACTGCACTCTGAGGGCTTCTCTACTATTCCTCAGCTAAACCCCACCATGGGGAGTCACCATGGGACATTCTCCTACCAAGATACAAATGGAGAAATGTGATTTTCCTGGCCCAGTGCACCCTGAGATTCCTCACATGCTGGCATTCATTTTTCATACCCTCCTATTGTGGTGAGCAACAACTCACGTTCAGTTTAATGGCACAGGACTAAATTTGGCCCACAGGAACTGTATTAAACTGATCCAGTCAGCCCAGATCAGATAATGTGTTTGTATTTCAAACTGGTGTTGCAGTGCTCATCCCATCAGAAAGGTCACCCAAGCATCCAAACCTGTTTATTAATATCAAACAATAGCACAGGAGTTATTCAAACAGGGGGGGACCAGCAAACATCGGAATTATTTCCAGCTCCTGATGACCTGTCGGGTCATTTTCTCCAGCAAGAATGAACCATGACCCTGTCACCCTGCAATGAGCTGCTTCTAATCTGCTTAAAACCATTTCAGGACCCCCTTGTGCTTACTGTGCCTCCAGAAGCCTTTCTGCCCATCTCCTCACCCCCAGCCTGCTCTCTGGAGATGCCTGCAATGCTGTAATTTATCCAGGCTTGCCAACAACATGCACTTCTCCTCCGTAATTTGAAGGGGAAGAGGAGAGAGCAAACAGAGATGGCAACTCCTGGTGCAAACCATTGTCCTCTTTTCCAGGGGAAGGGCAAGAAAAGACTTCTGAATGAGTCCAGCAAAGTAGCTGACCCTGAAAAAACATATCCAGGTAATGGGCTGTGATGACTAATGGGGGTGAGGCTGAGTGTGGGAGCTGGAAAGGCTTGATTTGGTTGGGTTTTAGGAAACATTAAGCCAGCACATAAATTAAAAATGTCTCTTTTGATGTGAGTGTGTCTGTCCATGACACATGATGGATTACACATGTCTGGGTGTATGTTAGCATGCAGACTGGATGGCAGCTTTTCCTGAGCCATCCCAGCAGCAAGGAAATCTGTTACAATTAGAGGTTCATTATCACAGGCAGATGCACACACACTGACCCATGTGCCCAGATCAGTGCCCACACACACACAGACATGCCCTGCAGACACTGCAGCACTTCCTGTGTGTGGACAGCCCCCAGACCTGATGCAGAATGCAGACAGAGCCACACAGTGCTGGCCTTGCGAAAAGCAGCAGCTGCTGGCCCAGCTCTTCTTCCAGAGGAGTCCACAGGGACAGCCTCACAGAGCTCCACGGCAGCAGAGTGGCACCAGGGCAGCTCAGGAGGCATCCTGGGCACATCCAGACACCGTGCCCATAAAGGGTACCTGTGCATCACCTGCCTGCTCATGGCATGCAGCCCTGCAGACACCTGCATCACTCTCAAGCACTGCAAGCCTCTGCTAGGGCTATTGAAACTGGCCTGCAGAACTCCACGGGACACTCACACCAGAGCAGGTGGCATAGGCATTGCCTGAGCTTTTGAGTGCTTCTGGCTCTTCCACAGGCAAAAGCCTGACTGAGCTTCCCTCTGTAGTTTTGCTTTTATCTGAACAGGGGTTGGATGAGTCCTGAACCTCCCCCCAAAATGTGGAAAAGATCCCTCTTCAACCCACAGGTCGGGTGTTGTCACCATTCCCACATCACTGCAGCTGATAAAACACACACAGCCCTTGGATCTGAGGAAGGCTTTCCCCTGCTACAGCTCAGAAGCTGATTTTACATTTTAATACTTCAGGTACTAGCTTGTCCAGCTTCTTTTCATCTCTACCTTTCCCCCCTCTTCCCCTTTCTCTCTCTCTTTTTTAAGCATTGTATTACATGAAATCCAGCCCTTTTTTGGCAGGTTTTGCTGCAGTCTGTGGTGAGAGCTGAATTCTGGAAACATTCAGGAGACACTGGCTGAGGGGGGAAATTTGTTTGCCTGAGCCAGAGATAACATCTTTCTTAGTCTTCTGTTTAAAACACTGGCACTTGTCAAGCACTCTGCTAAACACACACATGCACGCTTATTAGGGATGCAGCAGAACTTAGCTGACACCAGGAGCTGCAGTTTTTATTCATTCTGCTTCGACGCCCAGTAGGAAGGAAGGGGGGGGGGGGGGAAAGAAGAAATCAGAGTTGTTGCACAAGAAATATTTTTCTCCTTTCCCTTTCTAGAACATTCAGCCCTTCTCAGCCTCTTGTTTCTAAAGAATGGTCTCTGTGTCCTGTGCCAGCCAGGCTTTCCCATTTTTCTTCATTAGAAAGCACATCTGTAAAGCCAAGGTAGGGTGTGGGCATTTGTCATTAGGGTCACAGGGTAATGTCTTCCGTGTAACACCATCTGACACAGGAGCAGGGAGGGCAAAGCCATCATTGCTCATCTTGGGCACAGCCACAACAGAGGTCTGCCGGCCCTGCAGGGTCAGGCCTTGGGGGGGCACAGCTGGGGGCAGGGCAGGTGATTTGGCCAAATCATCTGGGGGTGGTGAGGAGCAAGGCGGAGACGGAGTTAAAAGCTGGAGTCCATGAGGAGAGGAGCTGCCTGCCCGAGCGTGCTGCGAGCTGCGTCCCCAGGTCTGGCTGGGCACTAACCACCGCACGGCTCATCAGCTCCTGTCACCGGGCCCGGGGGGGCCCGCAGCAGGGACTCAGCTCCACGACTCCTCAGCCGCAGCCTCAGCCAGCAGCTCGCTCCGGCAGCGCCGAGACCCTGCCGCGAAATCAGCATGCAACCCGAGGAAGCATCCTTTCCTCTGGAATAAAAATTAATATTACTTGTCATATTTCATGTCTGAGCTCTTTTCATGCTTTATCCTTTGGTAATGAGGGCTAAATTACCAATATTAGTAGATTTTCATGGCTAGCACAGAAAGAGCTGTTACCAGAATAAATGTTTGCATTGCTTCTGTCGGACACAGCCTCTGCTAATGCAGCTTTGCTAATTATTTCTAAATAGGCAATAATCTGCATCCCCTAGTGCTGGGTAGCGGATTGGCCATGTACCTGCTATTTCCCTTATTTACATGTTTTACAACTTTATCAACTACACTAATTACACTCTGAACACTGTTTAAAATTTTCTGTTAATAGAGATACAATGATGCACCAGAGGATGTGTATTTATGCCATAATTACGCCTCTGTTCCTGCCATGCAGTCTCCAATTAGCTGGCGACGGTGGCACCGGCAGCTGCCTGATATTGTGGAGCAGTGAAACATCTGCAGGGTGGATGATAGCTCACACGGAGGGGATTTTTTTTTTCCTTTTTTTTTTTTTAAAGCCTAGAAATTTACACCCAAGGGAGTGCAGACAAATAGGAGCCTGTCATGTGTGGGGATGATTAGAAATCCTCACCATGGCAACATTGGAGCAGCCATGTCACAGAGTGAGGGGACACATGTCTAGATGAAGGCGCTAAAAACATTTCCCTTTTTTTTTTCTCCTTTTCTTTCGTTTTTCCTTTTTCTTTTTTTTTTTCCCCTTAGCTCCAGCATTCCCAACTTCCCTCCCTCCCCACTCCCCCACCCCCCTTTTCATATTCTTCTCTTTGCATCTAAAGCCAACCAAAACAGCAGGTGAAAAGGCCAAAATCTGCAGCCCATGCAAGGAATATGACACAGTAGATTTAGTGTTAGGAAAACAGTGAGCAATCAGAGGATGCTGCCAGGCAGCCACTGGATATTTTTTTCTCAGGTGGGGGAGGGAAAAGGTGGAAAAATAAAGAAGATTTAAAAATATGAGCATCATTCAAAATAAAGCTCTGAAGCCTGGATGCTAGAGCAACATTTAATAGATACCTTCCATTTAACCCTCATTAACAATTATTTGCTGACTAGTTGTCCAGCTAGCACACACTGCTGGGAGGGAGAGGAGGGGACAGCTTGGTGCAAGCCTCCCTTCCCAGCACAGCCTTCAGCATGAAGCCATTGCATGGATGGAAAGTGAGCACAGGTCAGAGTCACTCTGCTCTCATCCTTGCACCAAAACCCTGGATTCTTCAGATGAGGAAGTCAATTTTGCCAGGCTCCTCCTGGGCTGTTGTCATTTGCAAAGCAATTTCAATTCTGTGTAACGAAATACTTACAGTCAGTCAAGGGAATGACTGGACACAGGCTCTCCTGAACTGCAGGGAGATGGTTTGGATGCTAGCCTCTGGTCCTTACCTCACCTACCTGCCCCATCTCTCAAAGAGGTATTTCCATCAATATGCTCAGAAGAGGCTCCAGAGAGGGGCAGGAACCTTGCAAAGCCACCTCACCCTATGAGCTCTCATATTTGCCTGTTTCAGTTGGATGAGGACTTGGAGAGATCTTCTGCACTTGCCTGAGAGGAGCTGACAGCACTTTGCTCTCTGGGTCTGGAGCCTCAAAGGCCAGCTCCAAGCTGCTGCTTCTCCTTGTTTACAAAGGGCAATGTTTTAATAAACAATGGATTCCTGACCACTGGCTGTCCTCCATGGCATCTGCACTGCTTGGTGAGACCTGCCTGTTAAACACCAAAATCTGCCCTCCCAGGAGAGGACATTTATAATATCAGTGCCCTGGGGTCTAACTGAGAGCAGGCAGCTTGCAAGCACTGAGTTAGGGAGCTGTGGGGGAACACTGGGCAGTGCAGCATCTCCACGGTGTGAGTCTCACCCACACCTGCAGACTCAGCACTGGGCTCAGCACCAGGATCTGCTCCCAGCCTCTGCCTGTGCCACAGCAGTCAGCCCCTTGTGCTGCCTCTAATTAAACTGCAAGCCAAAGAAGTAAATCAATTAGCAGGTAGTGAGTTCAGTGCCTGTGCTCTAAACGTCTTGGGAGGAGTAACTGAAACCTTTCTGGAGGGTGAAGAGGGGGGTTCCTGGTGTAACTGGGGAGCTCCTGCAGGGAGCCTCTTCCTGGTGGTGCAGGGCACCTCTGGCCCCCTGTGCACAAACCTCACTTGCTATTCACTGCACATCCCCTGCTTTGCTCAGTTCTCATCCAGGAGAGCATGATATTGAGGAGCCACTGTGTGTCAGTGCAAGGACAGAGTTTATCTGATAAACAAGTCATTTTGGGAAACTGCAGATGCTCCCACTGTGAAGCATTAAACGTGGCCCCTCTTAGATACACAGAATGGGGTTCTGGTCGACTGAGCACAGGCTGATAAGCTCTGCACAGCTCTGAATGCTGTTTGCCCACATACTAATGTTAAACAAAAGAACTGCAGACTGCAGAGAAAGGATGCGGGTCAGACAACTAAATTGCTTAAACCCTTAGGCAGCCTCCTGAAAAGAAAAGGCATGAAAGAAGCTGATATGAGCTTTTATGCAGAATTGTTCTGTTTATTATCCCCGTTAAGAAAATGATGGCAAGGATCTTGTTAAACTATATATCCCCAAATAAGACAAGAGGACAACTACCTCCTAAAGAAGATACAATGTGCCATTGGTCATTACATCACCTGCCACAGATCTGCTTTACACGATTTTCAGATTACCAGGATAATAAAAAGCCAATAACAAAGCTCTGCAGATAATAACAAATGCTGTTAAACTGCTTTTTTTGTGTGTGTTTGCATTCAGTGGTCTGATTTGTCATCAGAAGTTTGCAGGTAATGACAGCCTCTCATTGCAGAAATCTGCTCGGTGTGGAAATTTCACAGCCTTCTATTAAAACTTTGTTAGAGTGAAATTGTTATAACTCTGCTCAGTCACATTATGTGACAACTTAATAATAAATCTGTGACAAAGTGTATCGCTGGGATAACATCTGAACTTGCCTTGGATCAGGCAGTGATGTGATTTTATTACAAGATTTCTCCTATTGCTAGCACAATAAAATACTGAAAAATAACACTTGGCTGGGGAAAGGAGGGGGGGGAGCCAACGTGGCACCTGGGGTTTTCCCCGAGCCTGCCTGCTTTGCTCACCACACAGGTCACAGCAGAGCCTTCACCTTCCCCTGCAGGGTGGCCCTGTCCCCTCTCAGCACACCTGCACACCCCTGGCACAGGTGAGGTGGAGCAGGAGAGTACCTAAGGCCTGAGGTGCCAAACTCTGCCTATAGGCTGATGAGCCACAGGCACAGCTGAGGTGCAGGGAGGCTGTGGATAGAACCTGGCAGCGTGTGTGAAACAGAGCCCATGAGCAGCCTGTGCCTTGGGAGACACTCAGAACATCAACAAAACCAAACCCTGGCAGTGGGATCTTCAAATCAACAGCAGCCTGACAAGAGATGAGAAGGAGTCTGCTCCCTGCCCGCAGTGAGGGAGGGGAGCTGGCTCTCGGTCTGTGCACAAGAGGCAGGATCAGGTGGGTCAAGGCTGCTCTGTGCTGCAGTTTGGGTGCTGGGCCATGGAGCAAGTTCCATCCTTGGACTCTTGCCCCCCAACCTGTTACCTCCGTTATGGATGAATCTCACACCTACAGCTCCTGGGTGCTGAGAGAGATTGGATCTGAGCAGGAGCTGCCATGGAGGTGCCCTCAACCACCTGAGCACAGGTGCACGGAAGGTTGCTGCTGGTGTGCAAAGGCTCCCCAAGTGTTGGGTTTTGTTGGTATGCAAAGGCTCTCACACCTGGGTTTGTTGGTGTGCAAAGGCTCTCACTGCTGGGTTTCGTTGGCGCTGAGGACTTCTGTCTCAGGTGGGTTTTGTGGATCCCTGTCTTCCTGCAAGTGGAGCTGTTTCTGTAACCCCTCCAGGTGGACTGTGCAGAGCAGACTCTCTCACAAGTGCTTTACTCCACAGCTCTGACTGTTCTGGGATATCAGCTCCTAGGAAAAGCCAGACTCTTCCCCATCTTTTGTAGTTCAGGAGCTAGCAAGGGGTGAAGTCAGCTCATCCAGGTGGATGATACCAATGTGACTGTACCCACAACGTGACTGCACCCACAGCGTGACTGCACCCACAGACCTGCTGTGGCTGTAGATTTGCTATAAGCAGCCCAGCCCCAAAGGTGCTCAAAGTCTGCTCAAAGTCACAGCATCTTGTCCCGAACTCAGAATTAGCCCTGCTTGTAAATAACAGAGGAAATGTTCTCTGCCTTTAGAGCAGATTTCTTTTTAGCACTAAGAGCTTTCATAATTCATTGGAAGAAAAATCATATCCAGCTAACAACCTTTGGCAGAGACCCAGGCCTGTCTGGGGTTTATTGGTTAGGGTGGGGAACAAAACCAACCAAGGACAAGCTTTTTAGATGCCCTCCTCACTTTCCTCTCTTGCTTTTCTTTCTCCTGGGGCATAATGCAGTAAAGTGCTGAGCCTCCCTGATCCCAAATGTTTCCTGTGGGATTTACACCTCTCTGTCTCGGGAACACTCCTTTACTTCATCAGAGAGACTTTATCACCCTGCAGAGTGGAATGGAGCTTCCTGCATCTCACAGATCTAGACGTTCCCTGGGGTAACAGGTGTTTCAGGGGTCCCAAACACTGGGAATTCTCTGCATTTCAACCACAGAGCTGTAAATTAATGAGTCTGGGGGAAAAAATACGGAATTTGGGGAGGGTTTTCTTTTTTTGTTTCGGTTTGTTGTTGTGGTTGGTTGCTTGGGATTTTTAGGAGAGGGGATTTGGGGGTATTGTTGTTGGTTTGGTTTGGGTTTTTGGTTTGGGGGTGTTCATTGTTTGTTTGTTTTCTTTAAATTTATTTTTCAATCCATATCCAGACTATCCATCACTGGATCATATGAACTTTATCCCTCTAGCAAGCCTACTCAGAAAAGAGCCTTCTATAGTGATTCCCAGATGGTGAGGAATTGTTTTTCTATTTCAGTAAAGGAATGAAATTGGGAAATTTCTCTTTCCCACCCCAGTTTTTGTCTAGCTTGCAGTATTCTGCTCAGCTGCGTTACAGAGCAAGAAGCTTTTAAAATATGTAAATTTTCAGATGAATTTCTGAGCAGAGGAGGGTCACTCAGACTCAACACATTCCAAAACCAGAGAGTGTCAAAAGAAAGGAACCAGATCAAAACACTGCTTTTGACATTACTTTCAATTAAAGCTACATCTGTGAGGTCCACACATGCTTGGTGAATTTTTAAGGAAAGAAAAGAAGTGAAGGAGTTATTTCAGAGTGGATGGTGGAGGAATACCAAATAAATGGCAAGCACTAGCTCAGTGCATTCAAATCCCCTCTGGTACTGGTTTCAGAAGATCACTCTTACTGTTTTAATCCCCCAAATTATGCTGTTCTGGAAGGAAAATCTGACTGCCCAAATTTTAGAAAAACCTCAGGAATCTGATGAATTAGATGAAAAAGAATATTGCTTGCATTCTCCTTGTACCTCAGAGCCTCCTGGGTTTTTTATCCTAGGTCAGTAAATGCATTAAGTGATGAAGATTCTGTTCTTTGTTTCAAAACCTTGCATGGCAATTCCAGATTTTAAATACCTGCTCTTTTTAGAGAAAAATGAAATGAAATTGAGCATCAACACAACTGAAGCTTTATGTGAAGAACTGCCTCCAACTGCAGGGGAATGAAGCACTGGAGCATTCAGATGAGCAGTTAGGGCTTTAAGCAGAAGTTTACACACGTGTCTGACGTGCATCCCCTCAGATGTAGCTGGTGTGAAATAAGCCTGGCAGCTCCAGTTAGAAACTGTGAAAGAAATAATGAAAGTAAGAGGAACAGAGGCTTTGTGGGGAGAAGAAAATGAGGGCAAAGAGGCATGGTTAGAGGCTGGTCTCTTTCACAGAACAAGAAACTTTGAACAGAAACCAAACCAAAAGAACAAGATCACAACCACCCACAAGCAAACAAAACCCCCCAAACAAATGAAAACCTGACCAAACAACTGAAAAAACAAACAAACAAAAATTACACCACCCCTACCCCCACCCCCACCCCCCACTTTTCAAATCCAGAGAAAATGCTTTTTTATTTCTGTCTGATTTGTCATCCTTGACACCTCCCGACTCTTGCTGCAGCAGATTATTCCACGCCTAGGTGTCATGGGAGACCTTTCCCTGAAGGTCAGCCCCGCTTGGCACACGCTGGGTCGGTGGCTGCATGGCTCCCCGGCAATGCCAGCGATCGTTCTGGCTGGCTGCAGGATCACCTTGCCATCAGATGTGGCCTGACATCCCCATCTGGAGCTGATCTACGTGCAGCATTTGGTGAGGCTAAACTCCTGATCAATATGTCAGATTCTAGCAGTGATTGCAGCAAAGCAGCCCTGGGACTAGGAGACACCTGCCCGCACCCAGCCGTGGGGGGCACAAGACTCAGACGCTCGTGTTTCGCATGCCACGCTTGATGAGGTGACGAAAGACCTGAGCATAAGACCAACACTTCCACATCCAGTTTAGCTATGACCCATTAAGGAGCCCCAAAATGCGTAGTCTGCGTAAAGAGCTGACTAATAATGCGTCCACAGACATGCACCCGGGCTGCGGCTACCCCGAGCACCAGCACCCTCTGAAAGGCGCCTGAACCTTCCAAACTGCACCATCAACATCCATTAGCATGATAATGGTCATTAATCCAGCCAAACACAACTCATTTGTCATCTTGCTGTTGCAACCCATCTGTGAGCCTGTAGGAAGGGGAGGAGGGGCCCACGGTCCTATCTGTTGGGAGATTAGCTTCCCAAGAACTGATTTGAAGTATTTCGGCGGTAGGAAAGAGCCCATTTGTTTCCATTTATTGAAGGACCTTTTTAGTATTGTACTGTCCTGTCTTCCTTAACTCTTCTACAAAGGGGTGAGAAGGGAGAAAAGAAGGACAATGCCATCCAGCATTCCAATTGGAGTTTTGCTTTTTGCATGAATCTTCCTTAGAGCTTTTGTTTTCCCTATGGATTAAAAAGTGGTTATATTGATGGCTGATCTGGTGGGAACAATTCCCAAATTGTAAACTTCGGTCTTCCATTGCCTGCTGGCTGCATAGGTCTCTTCCCTTGTCTGTGAAGAGGGAAATCCATAAGGCTGTAATCTAATAAAAGGCATCGTGGCTCCAGAGAGGTTGTGCATGGCAAAGTATAGATCAGCACGATACAGCCTCTACAGACGCAGTTCAGCCTCTTTCTCTTACAGGTGGTGTTTCTATTCTATTCTATGTTATCATACATCTTCCTCTGCAGCTCCCAGAGAGGGAAGCATCTCCTTTTCCAGCCTGGAACAACAGAAGAGGCAGAACAGAATTATTCGGTACAGTCTGAATGGGAGGTGATGGTGGTCAAAGGGATCTGAGAAAATAAAACCACCACGAAGGAAAAGCAAAAATAATTATATACATATGTAGATCATTAAATACATATATATATATATTTACTTATAGATATGTATGTATATATGGGGAGGGTGGGATGAAGGAAGGGCTCGTTTGTTTCAGCCTCAGATCTCCACTCTCTGCCTTTCCCCCACCCACGCTCAGACTCCCCCATCCCCACCTGTGTCATTAGATTTCATAATCAACAGCCATCTAATTCTTCAAAAACAGAAAATTCTTTTAAAAAAGAAAATTGCCTCTAATTATGGCTCCAAATTTGGTGTCTGAGTAATCTTCAGATCTCGGCAGTGAATGGGAATGCAAATAAAAATCCCTCTTTTGTAGAAATTGTTCCACTGATAAATTTACATTGTATTCATACATGAATGCAGCCCCTGCTTGGTGCTGCACGGCTTGGGAATGGAATTGTTCCCATTTCAGTCCTCCTGAACAATATCCTTTGTACCTTTCATAGGAGAATAGACATTATGAGTGCATTAATGGGCAAGATTTGTCCATACAATACTCCAGGGAATTTTCATGTAAATTTGCATACTTTTCCTAAGTCTGTCTGTGAACTTGAAAGATGAGACTCAGTCAGGGAGGATGTGTTATTAGTGACAGACAGACAAACTGATCTCTCATCCCTCACAGCCCTGCTGCTGCACCTGGGAGATTGCATTGGCTCCTTCCTGTTAAGGTGACAATCCTAAACTGCCAGACTCTGAAGCTGGCTCAGAATTGGGAGTGATTATGGAGATGTTGTCTGTCTTTAATCAAATGCAAGCTTGATTAAGCATTTAGGCACCCACACCAAAACAGCCTCTTGTTCAGGAAGGCTGAGGAGGAAAAAGGACAGAATAATGAAGGCTGCTTATCAGACTTGGGCAATCCCTTTGGAAAGTATCATCTGTCTGGAAAAAAAAAAAAAACCTTCCCTTTCAAAGTTTAAAATTAGGCAAAATTAATCCAGGCCAATGAACTGAAGGTTAACTTCTCTAGCCTGCACAGTTTGCCTTTGAGGTCATTGTAACAAACCCTTCTGCAGCACACACTGAGCATCATGTGTAAAAGTGAGAAACCTTCTGTTTTCAGTTTGTTCTTTGAGCTCCTGTCTGCCTCTTTGGTTGCTCTTGGTTTTAGTCAATCTTTGCACTCTGTGTGTGACATCTGTTCTAGCATCCTGGACAGTGCTCTTGAAAAGCTGCTGCAGCAGAAGCAGTGAGTGGTGTGGCTACGTTCCAGGTGAGCAACGCTCAAGCACCAGTGCATGGTCAGTGTTCACCTGGGACAATGAACAGAGGAAGGCACAGCAAGGGAGTGGGGGATGCCTGCAGCCCCCAGGGCAGCTAGCAAGGCTCTCAGCCTGCACTCCAGCTCTGCTAAACAAACACAGAGAGGGGTGGCCAAGTGATGGAGTCTTGGTCCCATTCCCAGCACCCAGTGCTGGATCACACTGTGGGCACACTTCCATTGCTCTGCTCTTGGTGGTAGGGCTGCTCTGTGCCTCAAGTGTTTTTGCAGGGCTAAGCAATACAATCATCCTGCTTTTCCTGAGCTCACAGCATCTGAGGGTTACATTGCAGCCCTTCAAAGTGGTGTTTTCCTCTCATCATGTGAGCAATGTATTGCAAGACCTGGGTGTGGGTGAAGGATGAAGATGCTTCAGTGATTAGGGAGAAGACTGCGGAGAAGAGCAGGAAACAAAACTGGTGTTACCCTGCTACATATTGGGATCAGTTTCAGAGTGAAGCCTCCCCAAAAAATATTCTCCTTTCTTCCAGACAGAGTAAGCTGCAAGCAGTCCAGGCAGATACAGACAACAAACCAGGACCCCAAGCCATGTGGCTGCCCACAGATGTGATGTCTGAGCTGGGCTTCTCTGAGCAGCTATGGCAGGATGCTGGGTTTGGGGATTAGGGTAAACCATTCAAGAACTATTTGGGAAAGCCTGATACCTGTTGAGAACTGTGAGCAGATCCTGCCTCTCCAGTGCATCCTCCTGACCTGTGACATAGGTATTTTAGTCACAAGCTGGGTTTGGCTACAACCTGCCACGTTTCAGAAAGCAAGCAGCTGCTTCCATTAGGAGTTCCCTAACAGGGAAGATGTGAGGATGTGCAAAATGCAATGGACAACGGGAAGGAAAATAAAAGGAAGTATGAATGTCTGCAGACAGCCTGTAGTGAAGCTGGAAAGTGCCAGCAGAGAGGAGCAGGCACAAATCTTGTTATTTAATAAGTGGATCTGTGCCTGCACCTGTGACAGAGGCATTTACAAATGCCTGCCTGTGCTAGAGGTAGATCATTTCTCTGGGCTCTCGTGCACTGAGGAATTGATGTGTAATCTCCTCAAGTTTTGTGTTTCTCTGCATCTGCTAAATTGTTAAGAAGGCTCCTGAGGCACACACAGGTATCTTGTTGCCTGTTTTTTTAAACTTCCCAGCTCTGTTATTTACCTGTGCAGGGCAAGCCTGGGTTGTCCCTCTTTGGTTCAAAGAATTCCCACGACAAACAGATCTGCACTGAAATGGTGCAACAGGCAATGGAGGGACTCAACACAGAGCCAGGAGAGCTCAGGTGATGGGAAGGAAGTGAAATTTCTTTAATTCATTAATTAGCTGAAAACAAATCTGTCAGGAAGCAGTTGGTGATACTAAAATTTGCTGGGTGGTTGCAATCACCTTTGTGCCTGAGGGAAATGAAGCCAAGGCCTTTGAAACTAAGACCTGAGCATGGGCTGGTTGGTCTGCTCTTGAAGGCCAGTCCAAAACAGCTACAAAACCACAATCCTGTGGCTAAAAGGATGAGGGAGAAACAGACAGTGGCCAGTACAGGGGAGGGAGAGGAGTACAGGAAAAAAATTGCAGAAGCTATTTATTGGAATGAAGAAGAACAACTTTGCCACACAAGACAAAATGGTTTCCTTTGTGTAGATTTATTATTCTGTGCATTCTTAAGACAAACCAATCATGGATTTTAGCTTAGGAACAGCAAAGTTGCTGACTTCTGTGCTGCAGAGTTGAACAGAGCCACAGATTGATGACGGTTCCACAAGGCATCAGTCACACTCCCCCAGCATTTGCTGGTGCAAATATAAAAGCTTCATTTTAGAGGATAAATAAAGCAAGACTATTATCTAAACAGGGTAAAATTTAACATCCTTGTGGTTTGTGGAAATTTTTGATGTGCCTGCTGGCTTTTCAATAAAAATCAATTATGCCTTAAATGCGAGCGGTAGTCAACATACTACAGACTATAAATTCAATTTCATACTCAGAAATATGGATTAGCTGAACTTGATGCCCTTCCATTGATTTCAGAAAGCAAAAGCTGATAAGGTAAATAATAGTAAGAAGCTCTCTGACACTCCACATCAAGTCCTGGATTTCCATATGATTTTTGTAAGAACTTTCCAGCCACCACAATATCCTCCTTGTGAAATA
This sequence comes from Indicator indicator, assembly GCF_027791375.1. Classification (NCBI taxonomy): domain Eukaryota; kingdom Metazoa; phylum Chordata; class Aves; order Piciformes; family Indicatoridae; genus Indicator; species Indicator indicator. Next base: position 13,936,650 of record NC_072036.1, read on the forward strand.
TGTATGATGAGTAGATATTGTATGGATTGCTGATTCATCTCTATTTACTGAGTGAATATTTGGCTTGCATAAGGCAGGGTGGGAGCTGAAGAGGAAATGAATATACTTCCTTCTTTTAGCACCGTGCAAGGTATAGATCATCCAGGGTGAATGAAGCCTGGGAGTAATTACAGAGCAGTCTGATTAAGGCTCATGTTCCCCAGCCTGCACATTCTCTAAATGATGCTTCCAGACACAAGGTAAGCAAGAGGAAACCAGTCTATGATGTAAAAGAAAATACAAAGCTGCTGTAAATTAAATAATAATAATAATACAAATACAAATACAAATGAAAAATGTCATCTGAGAGAACATCCCAGAGCCACCTGAGTTACAGACAAGCTACTGCCGTTCAAGGGGGAGAGAAGCAACACTGCTAGCACCAGGAAATACAGGAGGGAAGATGATTCATGGACTAAGACTCGGGATTGCTTCTCAGAAAGACCCAATCACAGCTGAAAAATCGTCCCTGCTTCCCGAAAGCACAGCACACTTCTGTTCTTTGTCTGTCAAACAGGGCTCAGGCATCCTGCTTTTCAAAAACACCTCTGATTCATTCAGGTTAAATCCAAAAGGCAGCTTAAGCAGACCTAGCCCACCAGGACTTGTTCTTCCCTTCATTCAAAGGCTTGTCATTACTTTGACTCTCAGTTACAAACACTGCTTCCTTTTGTCACACTTCTAGCTCCTTGAAAGAGACACTGTCAACTTAGCTGGGGCCTTTCTGAGCACAGCAGAATCCCAAGGAGCTCCTGTGACAGACATATGGATTCTGAAAGCTTTTTGAAGGACCTAAGCCACTGCCTTGGACCTGCTGCCAGCAGTAATGTTACAGCAGGGCAGAACAGTCAACATTTGAAATCTAGTCACTGTGCAATGGAAAGGAGCTTAAAATGCCTCAATCCTGTAATTTCAGGGACTCTTTTGGGAACCCCAGAGCCTAATTTGCCACCAGCACATGATTTGCACATCATACCCTGGCAGCTCACTGTCACGGTAGCTTCTGCCTGGCCTGTCTCCAGAGGAGCTGTGCTGCGTCACATCTTGCTCTGTCTGGCTGAAGAACAGTTTCTGATGGATCACTGCAGCAATCAGCACTGTCCCTGTTTTTACATCTTAGGGTGAGGCATCTAATTGGGCTTCAGAAGCTCCAGGTATTATTTCTGTCTGTCCCAGCTCTGGTAGAACCAGCTGCAACTTGATTTTCAGCTGTTCTCCTTCGGAGGGCTGCTTTCAAGCACCACATTCAACATGTGTGCCCTGGTACAACACAAGCGTTTCCTGTTCATTGCAGTGGAGGAACAATTGCACACAGTGCTTGCACTGTAACTGCTGCAAAGCACCTCCTCAACACACAGCTGTGTTAAACTCTGATTAATGGAATTTCTTTGTGAGCCAGACATTTCTACCAGGCCGACAAATAAATTGGATAACCCCCCAAAAGCTCCTGCCATTTCCCTGTGCTGCCGAGGTGTAACTGAAGTATAGACAGGGAAAATAGATGGCATTGTTTTGAAAAACAGAATTCGGGTAGATACAGTGGAAAACCGCAAACATTCATAAACATCTCTCTCTGTGGGGAAAGAGAAAAGTGCCATTAAACAGGTGTTAGAATGTAAATGACATCTCATTAGTGACTTCCTTTTGCAGCTCAGAGACAAATAAAACCTTCATTCAAAAGCATTAGTGCTGCTCCTAAGGGTTTCTGGTACCATAATGTTTTGGTTTATGACCATATTTAGCCATTTCTAGCATTCCCACTTATCTCTACAGACTGAGCTGGCCTCTCTCTTTAAAGTTAAGACTGAGAAGAAAGCCAGGGGTGGAAGGGGAGGACTGTACAGCTTTTCATAGCTTCATCCCTCACAGGTGAGCTAATGCAGGGAGTTACCTGCAGTAACAGGAGAGGAAACCAGCAGCTCACCCTCAGTCTGGACAGCAGCTGGATTCCAGCTCTCCTCTGCAAGGCATGAAAACTTCTACAACTTTCTTATATGCCACTCTTTACAAAGGAATTCCCATCCTGCTGTTCCCAAAACCCCTACCCCATACAGAACAGATCTGGAGAGGTGTTGAGGTGCTGAGTGCTGCCAGGCTCCTGGATCAGCTGATTTTCCATGCAAGCAGAAGTACTTCTGTGGCATTGCAATTAAAGTTGGGGGTGACTCTGGCAATGAGACTGCCAGACTGACCCTGACTCACCAGCAAGGCTGTTGTGCACCAAAGGTGTAAGAAGGAGGTGGAATGTAAGCACTGTGGTAGATATGAGAAGGAGCACAAGAACCCCCTGAGCTGGTCCTCAAGCTCCATTTCTAGCCAGCCAGCACCAGAAGAAGGCCTTCATCCTTCCAGACCAGCACATGACACAGCTGGGTGTTGGTGTCCCCAGGGCTGCTGAACAAGGCACTCAGCTGACACAGTCTGGCCTTTTTTCACCCCATGTAGAGTGATTTATGTAGCTGAAGTTGGAGGCTTACCCTCTGGCTTGTGCTACCTGTCCCCGTGAGGAGGTACCCAGCTGGGCAAAGTTTTCGTGACCATCCCGAGGATCAGGGCTGGAAAAGTGTCCATTCCCTTGTGCTGAATTAGCTGCCAGCGCTGCAGAGGCTTTAAAGCCTGAGGCATTACCTAAAAGCTCAAGGTAAATGTATGCAGGAGTGCAAGGACAGGAAATAAGAGAGCAAATGGTAAAATAACAGCAATAATAATAATCATCATGTGGGTGTTTGATACCATCTCACTGTTAGTTTGCACTCCTGTCCCACCTCATAAATCAGTTTGCATCCTCAAGGGGAGGATTGTTTTAGTCCCAGCCATCGGCGGGCAGAGAACATCGTGGTGAAGGCAGAGGGGGCAGAGGGGGGGGATGCTCAGTGCTTTACAAAGGCAGAGGAATGCAAGGACTGTGTGAAAATGCACCCAAGAAATCGACTCTGGGTGGATGGGAATGGATTAAACTGGCAGCAAATGCTGAATGCTGCAGTGAAGGCAAATAAGGAACTTCATTTACACTTGTTCAGAATAAGAGGAAGAATGGGACATTCAGTGGCTCTGAGAGCAAAAATCCACAGGATGGTTTCCCCAATGCTCCTGAGGCTTGGAGCACTGCAGTTTGCAGCTGTAGCACTCATTGTCACCCAAGATCATCATATCTTAGAGCAATGCCAGTTTGAGAGTGATGCTGAGCGCTTGCAGCGGGAATGGAAGTGGCACTGCAGAGTCTAATCGTGGTCTCCAAGCTCCATTCTCAAAGGTAGCCAGTTTTAGTCAGTGTGTTAAAAACACTTTTATTTTAAAATGCTGGAGAAAACTCAGTTCCTAACTCAGTGACTCTGAGGACCAGCAAAGCCTTGCAAAAATGTAGCAGTTAAAAAATAAAGATTAAAGTGAAGAGAATTCACTGTAGTTTTTAAAGTTTGGATTCCATTGTTTTCTGCAACACTCAGTATCTATCCCTATCCCAAAATCACCAAAAAAATTCCTTTTCTCAACCACGATTTTCCTTTGTATAAGCGAAGCTCCCCATAAACCATGAAGTGTTTCAGTTAGAGCTTTCCAAAGTATCAGCATTTAATAAACAACTCTTCTGAAAGCCTGAATCCTGCCACCTAGAATTCAACTAACTCCTCCAGCCAGAGCTAATGGGAACATTTTCTCCAGGAATCTTCTGACATCCTTCTCATGTGACTCCATGGGACATGCTACAGCTTGATAGAGCACAATAAAGGTCTAGCCAGTGAGAAAGAGTTCACTGGATATCAGTCAATAATAAATTAGAACAAACATTTTCTGAATAGGTGCAGAGCAACCCAGGGGCCAGTACGCTCCAGAGCAGCTCAATACTCAGCCTACAATGCATGTGGGGAGAGCAGTGGGCAAAGAGACACAGCCTGAGGGCTTGTTGGTGTATGCTGAATGGAAAAATGCTCACTGGGTGTAGGAATGTAAAGTCTTAGACATAGCTCTGAGCAAATACTTTATTTCAAGGAATAATATTTAACAATAAAGATCAATAATAATAACGATAATAATAATGATGAAAAGTAAAAACCCCAGACCTAATAAAAAAATAAAACGCAACCCCTACCTCCTGTCCAAAACCAGTGTTCTGTGATTTTTCCACAGGCTCTAGTTTTCCAGCAGTGCCTTGATTTGCCCCAGAAGCAAGAGGCAGCAATTCCTTGCAGCACACAAAGCTCTGGCATGATGTAGGGGGTTCTGTATTTTAATCTCTGTTCTGGTGTAATCTCCCCCTGTGGTTCAAGTCAAACCACTTACTCCTTTTCTGCCACTGTTTCAATTTCAATACAATTTCCTTATTTCCCAGGAGAAAGGGAATGCTCATTTGTTACATGTAAAGCTGGCTGTAAAGCAAATACAAGTCTCCAACACCCACTCCCTGTGACTTTTGGAAACCTCTTTTAAAATATTAGCAACTGTGGAAATCAAGAGAAAAGAAAAAGAAAAGACAAAAGCATTTGGGCTCTGCAAGTTCTCCAGCTGCACTGGGGAGCTCAAAGGGCTGCAGGAAAAAGTCCTCTCTCATCCCAGTGACCTCTCACTGACTTTCCCCCATGTCAGCGCTGCTGATACTTTTGTGACTACTGAAGGAAGAGGTCTGTGACTGATAACCATAAGATCCTGAATCTTGTCATCCCCTGTGGTCCCCTGGCCATCCTCTTGCATGTCACTGACTTCAGTCAGCCTTTTGGTGACACCTTCAGCACCTGTGACAAAGTGCCCCAGGTCAGGTACCATCAGCCCTCTTTTCTGCCTTTTGCTTAAGGTAAGAAGTTGGCTTCCCTTGTCCTGAGGACCAGGCTGTAGTAAATATCCCCCCAAACAGCCTTGTGATCCAAAAAGGCCTTCAATAAATTGATGTTTACTTGAAAAGTCAGAAAATACACAGCAAAATCAAAGCTGAGCTGTTCAAAGCACCTCTCCCAGCCTTCCCAGTGGCAGAGGTGTGCCCAAACTGAAGTGACTGAAAGGAAATCAGAGGAGCTGATTGGGATTCCCAGAGCCCTGCACCTCACTCAGGTTGTCACAACCCTCACGCCCCCCTCATCACTTGGATGTCCACCAGTGTGACTGTGCTGCATCTCTTGAAGCTGGAGAGAAGGCTGTCAATCCTGCTCCTCAGGCTGCTTTGATGTGGCCAGGTATGACCTTGCTCATTACCATCCCAGGCATGAAAGCATCTTTTGTGTTGACAGATGTGCTCTTGCCACAAGCAGCCTCCTTTCTGTGGCCTGGCTTGTTCCATGCCTCAGCTTAATGTTGCATTTGCAGTTCCTGTGTGGAACTTTGCTGTAACTGCATCAGAACTGAGCTTGTACCAGCCTCTCAAATGTGGAGCTATCCATTTCCCAATGCAGTTATTTAATGCTAGGGAGGCTTTTCCCAACACAGCACAGCATGGCCCCTGCAGCCGTGTCAGTCAGAGATGCAGAGAGGTCCTAGCTCACAACAATTCCAGGGAAACACTTCAGTAATAAAGGAAACACTGCAACTACCCAAAAGGAAAATGACTTACATTACAACAAAGAGAGCCTCTCCCTCCTGCAATACCTTAGCAGGCAAAGTTCTATTACAGTCTCTGCACACATCCCCCTGCCAGCCCCTGAGCTGTGTGTTCTGTAAGAGAGAGGCTTGGTATGCATGGGAAGATGCTTATTTTAGTGTCATCTTATTTCTGAGACACTAAGCAGAGCCTATATGGAGACTGGTTCTCCAACACAGCAGCTTGTTAAGGGGAGTTGAGTGACATCCCAGCATACATCTAGCTTCCTACTGAGTCTCCAACATCTGTTACTGCCTAACTGCCTGGAATATGTGGTGCTTTCTAAGGAGAAAAAGGAAGGTTTGTTTTTGTTTTTACACATATGCTCAGCTGAAAAGTGTGTGAGCTGATCCCTACCACATCCTTGGACATCTATGTCATCTGCTCACACACAGCAAGGCAGAGACTGCTTTGGAGTCAGCTTTGCTCTGCTGGCATTTTCTTAAAGACACAGGCAAAGGTTAACTGAGCCAGAGAAACATCCCTCTGTGCCATCAGCACTTGTCTGGAGACAGAAACTCTGTGGAGCTGACCAAAATCTGGGTGCTTTTTGAAATCAGCACAGTGATGGAAGCTTAGCAGGGCTATGGTGGGTGATACATCTTGAGGGCAGATCCCAGCTCTGGAAACAGGCACCAAGTATAGGCTGAAATCCAAGCATACTACATTAAACCTAAATATTTTAAGTCTGCTATATATCAGACAGCTAATTTGTTGGATCAAGACATCATCACTGTAAAAACCCCATATTCTGGAACTGCCAACTTCAAGTTCAGAATTCAGAAGGCAATGCCTGGCTCCTGTTCAGGCTCCCAGCGCTCTCAGAATCAGCCCCTGCTGCACAGCCACCTCCAGGCAGTGGCAGGCAGGCAGGAATCAACAATAGTCTGCACTGCAAATCCTGGAAAGGCTCCAGGTGGGTGACAGGCGGGGAACAGCACCAACACATACTCATGAAACACCAGTCCTTGCATCTAGGGTGTAGCAAAATAAAGCAAAATCAGGGCTGTCCATACATCTCAGGCAGTCTGGCCCAGGCAAGTATTGCTCCCTGGGAAGGCAGGTGGCAAAGGTTGTAGGAGAAGCAAAGGATAGTCAGGGGAAAAGGGAGAACTACAAAGGGAATGTTGCATTAATACTGCAGGGGCAGGAGAGGCAAGAACGAAGGTAAACCCTGCTGCAGTACCATGCAGACAGGTGTGCCCCATCCACAACTGCAGGCACCTCTGTTTATTGCTGGGCCTAGTTAACCAGAAGAGACCAAATTGCACTACAATTTGACTGGTGAGAAGGCAGCCACTCAGATAAACTCTTTGCTAGCTTTGTCTTTCCCATAAGCAATATTCCGAATATTCCCACAAAGCCACAAGCAAAGGAAAAGCAGCAGCAAAAGGAATCTAAGCAGTACCATATTCAGAAACCTCCCAGGTTTGTGTGCCACAGCTGGAGTGTTGCTGCTCAGGGTTCCCAACAACAAGCCCAACAAGCACCAGACGTGAGGATTTTTGGACTCTCCCCTCCAAGCCAGCCCATGTCCTCCCTGCTCCCCAGCAAAGCTGTGCTCTCTACAGTGCCCTGCTGCACAGGCCTCTAGGAATTAACGAGGAGGATTAATCCCTGCTGTTATTACTCAGAGCATTTTATGATTAAAAAAGAGCCCATTTAACCATAATGATTCAAGTCCAGCTGCAGCAGGAGCAGGAGAAATTCCCATTGATTTAAGGGAAGCTGAGCTCAGCCCTCATCTCTTATGGCTTAATAACAGCACAGTGCCTCTCACTTTGTGTTTAACCAAAACAAATGTCTGCCAGGCCATCATTCATCTTTAACCCTCCATCGAGTGCTGCTTCATCATCTTCTCCCTACAAGGTGTGGCTTTTAATCCTAATGTATGCAATAAAAAGCATTCCCAAAGTACATCATAGCTAGTTAAGCACATTAAGCATTCCCTAAATGGGAAGGTCATTGGGATTGGATGGATTGCTCAATGGAACCAGAAGGCTTCATCTCAGAGGAATTTTTATAGATGACATTCATACGTCTTCATCCTGAGTTCTGTTTCACAGATAGCCACATTAAACAGCATAATAAGGGGGAAAAAGCAAATAGAAAATTGAAAAGGAGTTTCCCTCTTCATTTGTTTCATCTCCTGTTTTAGATTTTGCTCGGTCAGACAGTTCAAAATAAAAGAAAAATACTTTTGCAGGAAGTGCTCAGTGGAAATGAACTGAAATCTCCACCTACTGCACCCTGGCTACAGAAAAAAACCTTTAACTAAAACAAGGCCAACAGGGAACTGAAACTCCTGGTGGCTGGCTGAAATCAGAGACATTGAGAGGATCAGAGGACTTTATGCAGGCACTGATTTGGGGCTTGTTGCAGCATTGCATATAACAAAATCTTCACAGATTTCATGAGCTATCAGCATGGTTCCAAATCTCTCATTTTGACTTCCTAGAGATAAAGATTTCTTTCAGGGAACAGGAAACTGAAGACATTTTCTCCTAAGCAGTGCCAGACCTCACTTAAGGCATCTCTTATCAAAATATGCTTTCCTGTCACGTCAGATGCTCCACAGTGCTTGTCCTGCTTCCACAGCCTTTATATCTCCTCACCTTTGTAGGGAGAGCCCTGAGAGCAGACCTCCATGGTCTTTAGCTGTCCAGAGGAGGAAGGGATAAACAATAGCTCAGAGGAGTGCTGGTTTTCAAAGCATACCAGCTCTCTCCTGGGAACAAAGCCCTGGTGTGGCAAGGGGAGGGAGAGGCTACAGAAATACAGCACTTGGAAATTACCTCTGATTTTCAGAAGCCATTAGAAATGCTGCTGCCATCACTGGAGACACACCATCATCACTGGAGATCCACCACTGAGGTGGTGATCAACGACCTCGTTGATACTTTGGGGAGTACAAAACCAACAAACAACTGGTTTTCTCCTTTATTCTCTTGAATAAAACTGGAGGAGTGGTCCCTCCTCTTAGGTCCAAACGCATTTGGGGTGGTGTCTCTTGCCTTGGGTAGCTCCTTGTGTCGGTGTGAGCTGAAATTCCCCCCCCCCCCAACAATAACCAGGCTAGCTCAGTCTGGAAGCAAATGAAAAGCTGTATTTACAAGCAGAGTCTAAAATCTACAATGAAATGCAATGAATATGTACAAATATACAAAATTCACAACATTCACAAATATATACAATCAACAGAAAAAGCACAATCGATCTCCCTTTGCTTCCCCCCAAGGGGACCCTCCCAAAGGGGCCTCTCTCTCCCAGGAGCTTCCCCCCCAGACCCCCCTGGACAGAGAAGCAGAGTTTGTTAAGCAGAAAGTTGTTAACTTAGCTGCCAAGGTCAGTGTGTTATCTTCAGCCAGAAGAGAAGAAGAAACAGCAGCCAGACAGCCCAGCAACTGCCCCCACTGCCGAACGCAGAATGTGCAGAATGCCTACTTTGTTTTGGGTAATAGTTCTTAAACATTTCTATCTATCCAATGGAAGTGTTTAGAACAATAGTTATTTTGCTTTCTTACACCCAATAGTGACTTATTTACATTCTTTCACTTTCTCTGTTCTGAACTTTGCAAGGAAAAATTAAAAAGACAGTTTCAAACCATCACACTCCTTGCTCTGGTACCTCACCTCAGAACAAGCTTTAACCAAACCTAGTCAAATAATCTTGACCAGAAAGAGGTCATCTCACAGCTCTCAGACTGCCCACAGTGCTGAGAGGTGACAAGGAAATTGCTGGAGAGAAAGGGGAAGACCACACAACACAAGGGTCTTTAGTTAGAAGTAGTGGCAGCTTGAGCAGCCTTTCGTCCATGCTTGCTGACCTGGCTGGGTGGTGTCTTTGTCCAATTCCAGGATATTCACACCCAGGTTAGCATCCAGTTTAGACCCTAACAGCCAGCTGGGGTCAGAACTCTCTTATCCTCCCTTCCGTCTAAACAAGGAAAGCAAGAGAGAGACACAGTGCTCCTTAAAATGTACAAATAATTTCTTCTCCTCCCGAGCTTGCTTTGCATCTCCATTGATCGTGCTGATGAGAATTCTGCTGCTGCTGCAGAATGGCACAAGGGGACCTTCCCCTGTGCAAGGGTAGTGCCATCAGCCTCCTCCCAGCGAGACCTTTCGTGCTTCACCTCTCAGCTCCTGCTGCCTCACTGATATTTAAATTTTTTAAAATGGCTTAGCATGCGCTTCTGAGTCCTAATCTTTAGACAAACTCTTGGTTCACCTTCTAGCCCTGGGCTCCTCCAAGATCAGCCTTACATAAATATTGTTACTTACAACCGCTCCAATCAGTACAAACCTATCCCCTTCAGCCTTTTTCCCCCTTCCCTGTCTGAAAAAAGAAGGCAAACTCTTTTACACTAAGAACCATCTGTGAGCCTGTCTCTCAGGCCATCAAACTCTTCCATCCATTACCCAGAGCCTTCCTCACCTCAGCCGTGTGACAGTGCAATAAAGATGACAAACTAATTAAATGACTTGTAATTGCAGCTAAACAAAGGCAAGTGCTGCAGCTTCTCCTTTTGTGCTTCCCTGCCATATCGGGGGAGCCAGCTATGCAAACATAGCACTGGGAGGGTTTTATGACAGCTACTGAATGGGCAGAGTAGCTTGGTGTTGCTTTTTTTATGGGTTTTGGCTCCATAATATTTGGCTGGGTGGTGCTGGCCATTGCCATTGTGTCTGGATTCTATGTCAGCAGCAGCTAATTGTTCCAATAATGTTTATCATGGGGATCCACCAGGGAGCTGTATATGTGGAGATAAGCTACAGGGCAATGACACTCACTATCTTGCTGATCTCTAGACACAGTGCTTTTGCTTCATGCCAAAAAGCTCTTTAGGTTTCCAGCCTTAAAAAAAAAAAAAAAAGGAAAATAAAAAAAAAGGAAAATAAAAATTAAAAAAAAAAACAACAGCTTGATCATTGTGCCCACAATAGTGTCTAAGGGGATGTAGTCAGGTTCCTCTGATAGTCTTAGAAACAGAGGAAAGTTCTGTGCAAAAGCAGCAACTGAAGCAGTTGGCTCTTTCCACCACCTGCTGCTGCTGTCCCAGGTTCATCTACATGAGGTCCCCTCCCTGTGTGGCGGGAGTGGGGCACTCCTGGAACCACGGAAGCCTCTCACGCAGGGTCTGTGACATGATCAAGAGACAGTTCATTAAATGAAGAGTACTGAGGATCCAGTGCTTGCTCAACATTCTATGCTGCTATCAGGGGCCACATCCAACTGGAAGAGCCACTCTAATGTTCAGCCCCCTTGCCTGTGGAAACAGACAGAGGGAGGCTGTCAGGCAGATGCCCCCAAGTAAGGAGATATTAGGGGCTCCATGTAACAGATTGTAGGGGAGTGACTGGGGTTCAGGGCTGGTCTCTGGCCCCTAGGAGCAATGCTAACCAAATGCCTCAGTGCACAACGACTCTCCTTTGTGCAGCTACTGGTAGATCATTTGCATTCTTAATTCTCTTACAAGTTGTTCCCATCACATTAAGAACTACAAAATAAAGAGCTGAAGATCTGGGCTGGACAGTTTGCAGCCTGTTCCTCCCACTTTCTGTTCTAAAGCCCAAACATGGGACAAAAGCAGCAATAAAGTGAAAATGCCATGGTGGGGAAGGAGCACTGTCATTAGAAGCACTCTTTTACCACAATAAATGATTGATAACTGCAGCCTCAATGCTGTGGCTGCAGTGCCAGCTCACTATTATTCTTCCTGGTCCTGTGAAGTTGCCCCAAGATCTCTGCCACACACATTATTAATCTGCTTAAGAATTAGGTGCATAAACTCAGCAGAGTTAATAAAATGCTAGAGCTTCATCTCCAAAGTACAGCAATCCCTCCCTTATGGAAAAGTCCTGAAGGATTTAATAAGGATACCACCAGTTATTTCCTATAGAAATTACTCTGAAATAATTTACATAATTTGAGAAAATTATATACTTCCTACAGGCTTTTGAACCATCCTGAGGGACTCTATAGCAAAGAGAGCCTGCTTCCTGGAATTCTGCTGGATATTATAATATTCTGCTGTATTCTAGAGAGATCTTCCACAAAGAGCTGCTGGAATCCTTCTCTGAGACTCAGCTGATCCTGGTCCTGCAAACAGCAGGTTATGGAGCACCATCTGCCCTTTGTTTCTCACACCCACTGGCTGGATCTGCATTATCCAGTAGAGCTGCACAGTGACAGTGGGGCTGGAGAGCCAAACAGCTCCAGCAGCCACTCTGTGCATGGTTTTGAGCAGTGGTTAAAACAGGCTGCAGCTCTGCCTACCCTTGCCCAGTTCCCAGTATCCCCAGTCCCTACTAGAAAGGGGTTGAGAACGGCAAAAGTAAGTGTAGGAGATTCAGAGATTCCCAACAGCAACATTCCCACATCTACCTCTGGACTGAGGACCGGGATTTGCCTCATGACTCACTCTGCCTCCCTATTTTCGTACTTGATGCAGGGTTAACTCCTGTGACCTTGCTTCCTTAACTCATATAGGAATATGCAAATTGAAAGCAAACACAAAAGCCACCTTCCAAAACAGAATGCTCCTTCAGATTCCCTGCGGGAGAGGGGAGGGAACAGACTGTGGCTGGTGGCTGAGGCCAGTCACAGCAATACAGGAGTGGATCGATGGCGACTTCCCTCTCCAGTGTTGCCATTGCCAGTGAGCATATTTCACATCCCCTGGATTATGCTTAGAGGAAAAGAAAATGCTTTAAAAACTCCCAGACATCCATGCCCTGGCCAGACTGCACCAGAGGACCTCTATGGTAGGTTTCAGAACTTTGTCCTCTAGGACCTGACTGCTTTTTTTGGAGCATTTCATGTGCTGTGCAGTGGCTCGAAGGGAAGCAGCAGCCAGGTTTGGATGTGCAGCTCAGGCTGCAGCTTGTCCATGTTCTTGACTTTCTGAAGATCTACCACCATGAGGAATAATTCACAGTATCTTGGCATCTCCTGCATTTTTGTCTTGGCCTTCATTCTGCTACTTTGGGAGATGAACCTTTCAAGCTTCACTTTTCCATTTCACTGCTCTAGTAGCTCTCTACAACACTCACAGAGCCAGGATGGTGGATCTGCAGCTTCTGAATGAACTATCATTGCTCATACCATCTTCACAATATCAATCTTTAGGACTTCTCCTATTTACTAGTTTATTCCTAAAATAAACTCTGCTTTTAAGCACCAGATGGCTTTTCCACAGCAAGATGGTTCAGGGTACTACCCATGTTTATTCCATGCTCTCAGAGAAATTTCTGTTTGGATTCTGCATAAAAGAGGTGATGGATTCTATTTGGTGCATGATTTTAACTTCCTCCTGGTTAACACTGTGTTGTAATATGACATTTAGATATTACCAAACTTCTAAATGCCAGATATTTATTAACTAAACTGGAAGTATAGCCTTACCTATGGGCAAGACAGGCGTGACTTACAGCAAATGAGAAAGAGCTGTGTGTAACCACTGTGCAGATTCTAAGAGGAAAACGCAACAAATGCTAGAGAGCATTTAGATTAGATCCCAAGAGTGCCTCTTGCTGCAGAAACAAATGGTAGGGTCCTACACCAAGTGGTTTGTGAGTAGCCAAACAATTACATTTGTGAGGAGTTTCTAAAAGTGAAGAACAAATGCCACAGAAAGAGCAACAGTTGGCCCCTTCTACTGCAAACCAAAGAACTCCACAGCCCACTGCAGCATGATCAGAACAGGAATTGTAGCAGGGGAAGGGGAGAGAGCCTTAAAAGCAGTCCCACCAGTGCCTGGGAAATGTGAGTACAATCGTTTCAATCCCTTAAAGAGTCCTGTTGGAGGGCTGGCTGCTCCCCATGCTCTTTTCTGCACCATTAACACGGTTGTCATCTGAGCTCTGCTGCCAGTGTTGTTAGTGTTAAAGCAGGAAGGTGTGAAGCTGGGGCTGGACAGCCTGGACTTCAGAGCTCTGAACTGGGAAGGAAACAGAGTCTGACCTCACCACAGCCTTTTTATTCAATGATTTTCATTGTTGATGTCTGGTTAAATTCCACAAGACATCTGAATAATGACTACTGAATTATTTTATACCTAGATTTGAGACACCTATCTGCAAGTCTTTGTTTGCAGTGAACTGTTTAACTAAACCATATATGCCAGAAGTTTCATGTGCTTGACAAGTGTGCTAGGAACCATCCACTAGCCATGATATTGAAATATATTGTGGGTCCAACCTGCACCAAAACAGATGCTCCCTGTGAGCTTCAGAGGAAGCACATAGCAAAATTGTTCTATTTTGATAACACAGTTAGCTCTCACTTCCTGCCACATTAATTTAAATTAATTTTGAAAAGTATCAATTCATTTTGAATAGTCACCTTCTTAGCTCAGAGAATCATGGCCAACTGTTACACCAAAAAAGGGAAGAGTTGCAACAGGTCACTGTTTTCAGCTGCCCTGCTTTGGCAGAACCACGCTAGCAAAGAAGAAAAGAGGAATGAGTGAATGTCCCCAGGATAAGCAATTCCTCCTCATTCCTGTGGAAGCTGCATGGACCAGGGATGTCAGACCACCATCACTGGTGTGCAACTGCAAAGCTGTTGACTTTCAGAAAGCAGTAAACCAGGCTGAAGGACAAGTTAATCTATTTTAAATCAGATCTTCATTTGCCCTAGACAAGGATTGCAAATGCAGTGTGAAATGGACCTCAAGACACCAAGCCAAATGTGTGGTGTGAGAAGAGCTTTCTCTTCCTGTGCTTAACACCTACACCTGGCCTGAGGGGTCTGACTAGACAGGAAACCTTTGCAGGAGTGGTTGCCTAGGTGCTGTCTGTGTGGCTGTTGAGATCTGTGTGATGTCTAGCACGAAAATACCACCACCACTGCAAATAGCCTACTACTACCTTGCACAGCAGAGGTGTTTGCTGTTGGCTGGGAGAGAGACCCTTTGAGCAGTAAATAATTTCAAACATTAGACCATTGCATTGCAGTTGTTGCTAAGGAGCCTTCCAAAGCATGTTGTTCACACGAATGCAACTTGATATGTTGTGATTTTAAGCAAACAGAAAATAAGGAACTACTGGCCCTAGTTCAGCAAAACTGTCAGAAGCCAGTGATGAGTCAAAGGCAACTCTTTCTCACTCTGAAGACTGAAACACCTCCTCTCTGAGATGTGTTAGGAACAGCAGGCTATCTGCAAATTCACATTGTCACGGTGAGAACAGAAACCTGGTGATATGTGCTATCCATATATTTCCATCCCCTAAAGAGGCTACAAAAATCCATCTGATCTACCTACAATGCAGCTGGGAACAGGAAGATAGATCTCTGAGCCCTGTGGGATGCATCCCTGGCTCTCAAAGCAAGCCAAGAGATTTATCAGTCCCAGCCTGTGCAGACCAGTGAGTGCCCTGCTCCATGGGGATCAAGAGTGCCCTGGAAACAAGACCATTTGTGGTACCACACCTGCTGGAGGAATGCTCTGTGTGCAGGGCTGAACCAGAATCGAGCTCCCCAGTATCCAGTCCTGAGTGGCTGTGTGAGATTACACAACTGGCAAACCCAACGTGCTACAGATTCTTGGATTAGCTGGCTGGGAGGCAAGAAAGTAATGATTTATAGTGTTCATACTTCTCATTTTAGCTTGGATTTTTCATGAATTTTAAAGCTGTCATTGGCTTCGTTTGGCATTTGCTCTTTTCTCACTACATACACTCTACCACACACATCATTTAGAATTCCACAACCACAACTTAAGTAAAAAAAAAAAAAAAAAAAGGATACATTCTTTTATTCATTTTCTTAGAGCCTTCTTACATCCTTAAAACAAAGCTATTTTCTGCAGGTTTGAAAAACCCAAATAAAGGGAAAAGGAAGTGTTTTAAAGAAATACAGCAGTAGGAATCAAGCCATACAAAGGAAAATGCATTGTCTCCCCTTTTCCCATGCACCTTCTGTTTTAAATAGGTGCAACAAAAACATCTGTAACTAAAATTTTGGGAGCATGAGAGGCAAACCCAACCAGCTTGATTTATTGTCTCTTGATTGATCACAGCCTCTCATCTTGGTACACTGAGGACAGATAAATCCGCTGACAGCTGCCTCACCTTCCCTGCAGTAGCTTTTCTGCCTCCAAACATGATGTAGAAACCCAGAAATATGCTGGGCCAAGTACTGCTGAAGGCCCCTGGAGCTAGGTGCTTCAGATAAGCTCCTCAGCCTAGGGTTTATCCAACTTCACAGCAACATTCTGCAGTACTTTTTCGCCTTCTCACATTGATTAGGGAGGGGGGGTGTGGGCTGGATGACCTTTAAAGCTCCCTTCCAACCCAAAATGCTCAATGGTCCTGCAGTTCTCTGAGGCTGTGATGGAGGGATACTGAGCGACAGGGAACACTGTAGGCGGGGTTCAGGGGCAGAAAGTAGGAGATGTCTACTGGCTGCTGAAACAGCTCCCAGATTTGTCACTTGCCCACATGGCAGAAGGTTCTAAGAAATCCCTCCTGAACATGCTAAAAAGGAGGCTCAGACATCAAGCTCCGTGGATTTAAAGCAGAAAAGGGGCAAAAGACTCAAGCAGTTGAATTGTGTCTATAGTTTATTTTATCAGAAGGGTGTGTTTGAAAGTCTGCCCTTAATGAGCAGAAACACAGGCTTGGCAGGCACAAATTACTGGGAGCAGGATCAGTCCTGCTGTCACTATTAGATGGCACTTCGGAGCCCACCTTGCAAGACTCAGTCCTTCACTTTGCCAGTCTGCTCTCCAGCAGTACAGCTCAGCCTGGGGTAGATGTAAGGTGTGAGGGACCACATCTCTGAGCCACAAACCCTCACTGCTATCACTGACTCGTGGCACCAGCTCTGCAGGATTTGCATTTCCAGTGAATATTTGGGATGCCATGTGAGGAGCCTTGGGCAGAATAATCAAAAGCTGGAGGTATTTTTCACACAGCTTCTACACCTTTGTGATGGATTTTTCTGGCATTTCCATGTGAGACTTGGAGCCATCTCTCTGACTAGACGACAGGACCATGTACTTAAGGATTCTGCCCAAAAGTGACAGTTGGCAATCTCCTTTAACAAACATCCAACAGGTCTGGGCAAGAAATTAAAGACACATTTCCAGTAGTAGTGTTAGTTTGGGAGAAACTGGGATAACCCAATGAGAAGGAATCCACATGAAAATAGCAAAGACTGCTCTTTAGGTGACCTTTCTAGACAGCATACAGAATTCCTGCCATTAAATTAATGTATTGACACAAATATCAAAGTTTCATGCTGAGCAATAATCTGCCATCCTCCTCTGAAGCAGACAAAAGGAGTTAGGAAACACACCAAGAGCTGGGGGGGACCGGAAGGATCAGCTTCCTCTTTCCACAGCACCGGAGCCTCCTGCTTGCCATGCCATAGCCCAAAGGGAAGCACAGGACGGAGCCTGAGAGTAGAATCCAGCGACTGCGGAAGGTGAGGTCTGTGCTAGGAACCTGGCCCTGCAGCTCCCCACCCACACTGAACCTCCTTATTTATTCTGAGTAAATAGGAAACAATTTAAGGAATGTCCCTTTCTGCACTAAGCTGCACTTGCAGAGGGGACCCAAGGGGTCTGCTCAGTTCTCACTAACAGGGTTAAACATCTGCTGCAGATCAGATTGGACTTAAGAGGCACACTGCAATCCAAAGTCCTTCCTCTGCCTAGAGAGGAGGAAATATGATGCACCAAGTTGTCTGCAAAACGTCCCAGTGATTAATCGTCTTAGATTAATTGTGAGAGAAGAGTTACCACAAGACCAAGATGCAAGTCCAGGGAGCTGCTCCTCCTTGCCTGCTGCACTGAAAGTGTCTTTTTGTCTGCAAAGGCTCAGACAGCCACTGGGGCCCAGCCAGGATTCCTGTAGTGAAACAATCGACTTGGCATCATGTTGACACATACAACCAACAGTCTGTCAACAGGCCTCACATTAGTGACAGAACATTTTTGGCAAAAGAGGAGCATCCTTCTGGGCACTATGGCGACACCAGCCAGCAGCAGCCATTCATGCCTGCGCTCTCCAGCGCTATATTAATTAAAAGATTATAGCAATGACACTGCAAACCCACAGAAACAGCCCTGCAGATGGACAGGATGATGGCTGAATGAGAACAGGCCTCTAGCTGCTTCTCCATGCAGTAGTTGCAGGCTTCCATGCCGAGGGCAGCCTCTGTCAGCACACAATCAGCAGATCAGTGTGGCGGTGGCCAAGGGAAGTGTGGGCACACACCTGTGTGCCAGTTGAGGGGAATCAGCTGCTCAGCAGCCAAGCTGAGCAAACAGCTCTGCTGAGGGCAAACAGCACTGCTCTAGGCTTTCCCTGGGTTTTACTGAAGGCCAAAATTAAATGACAATTGCTAGTTCAGAGGGGGATTTTATCCTGCCTTTTTCATGTCTCCTTTAGCACCCAAAAGCAGAGGTGAGGGAGTCTAAGTTGGTGCAAAATATCCATCAAGGGATTGAGAAAACAGAGAGAGAGCAGACTGAGGGGATCTCATCAATGCTGATCAATATTTAAAGGATGGGTATCAGCAGGATTGGACCAGGCTTTGTTCAGTGGCACCCAGCAACAGGACAAGGGGCAATGGGTGCAGACTGGAACAACAGAAGTTCCATCTGAACATGAAGAGGAACTTCTTTAATTTAAGGGTGACAAAGCCCTGGAGCAGGCTGCCCAGAAAGGTGATGAAGTCTCCATCTTTGGAGACATTCAAAACCCACCTAGAGGTGTTCCTCTGTGACCTTCTCTAGGTGCCCCTACCTTGGCAGAGGGCTTGGACTCAATGATCTGCAGAGGTTCCTTCCCATTCTGTGATTCTGCAAGAGAAGGTGTAAAACTTATTTAAGCTAGTTAATTTTTTTACCACAACTTCTCTGCTTTTTCACATTTTCCTACATCCTTAAAATATGATTTACACTTATTAATAACCCTTTAGAGTCAATGGACCAAAATTAGAGGTAATGTATAGAAGGGAACTTGGAAGGGTGGTGAAACATCAATTACCTGCTGGCAACTGGGTGGAAATTTAAATAGTAAGAAAATATAAAGTGGATAACATCCAAGCATGCCAGAAGATGCATGACATCAGCTCTGGAGGCTGTGCAGGCAAATTAGCACAGCAGCTTCTCTGGGCTAATTGCCCATACTGGGTCACCCCTCTCTGTGTGGCAAAAGGAACACTCTAAACTCTCAGAGCTCTCAATGCAGAGTCACAGAGTTAGCTGGTATTGGATTCCTCAGCTCTCCCTGAGCCCAGCACCAGCACTTCAGGAATGCCTGGTGAGGTCTAAAGCAACTCTTCACTGGAAGGGAACACTCTTTTGGTTGTGGAAGACAGGAGCTGCCCACACTGCAGCACCACCAACCTCACACCAGTGCCTGAGCCAGCTCAGAGGCCAGGTCCTGCTCCCCTGTTAGCCAGCCTGCTGGCTCCTGACCACTCCATGTGCTCAAGCCAAGGCAAAGGAGTTACTCATTAACTGAATGGGGGGGTGCAAGCCTCCCCTCTCTGGCCCCTCTTAGCTGTCTTTATAGAGTTTAAACTCCAGAACAAACCTTTAGGCAAAACCATCGAGCCCATTGCTGTACCAGGAGTGACAACATCCTCAGAAATGTAAACATTTGGAATGCTGCTGAGGCAAAACCAGAACTTATTTTTGCTGTGCAGGGAACTTCAGCATTTCTGGAGCTCCAATTTCCAACTGAGATTTTGAAATTCCAATATTTTGACTTTAAAATGTCAAAATCAAATATGTGTCTTTTTCTGGATCAGCAGAAAAAACTTTTTGCACTGCTACATTAGAATATTGCAATGTGCTGTGTTTAACCAGCCTGCAAAGCTCTGCTCCAAGGACATCCACAAAGCCATTTCTCTTACTGGTACCTGGAGCTTGTATCTTGCAGTGACTGCTGAGTGGGTTTGTTAAGCTGGGAAGAAAAACATTTGCTGGGAAGAAGTGCATTGTTACGGCCAATTTCTATTACTATTATTAAAAAGGCAGCTCTAAACACAAACCACACCGTGACAATAATTATCAGTTGCTTCAGTTTTGAAGGCATTTCAGCAGAAAGTCGTGGCAGAGGTTCAGCTGCAGTTTCTAGCTCAACATTTTTGCAGTAGTGCCAGCTGCAGGTTTTGATGCAATCAAGTCCTTTGTAAGATGAAGTGAATCTACCCCCAGCACAGAGCAGGGGAGGCACCTTCTGAGGCTCCAGAGGAAATAATGAACTCCTGATGGTTGTCCACACTCTCGTCCATCACTTTCGTCAATGCAGCTTTGGATTTTTGTGTAGACTTCATTTTAGACTTTATTTGAAAAACTAGAGAGGGTCCTAAACCCTGCTTGTTCTGAAGGAACTCTAAGGACAAGTGGAACTCCCTTGCTTTGGGTCTTCATAGGACACACACAGCCTGCCAGCTGCATATCCACAACACCTCCCACTGGATAACTGCAACTTCATCAGCAGTGTCTTCTGAACGAGGGTGAGAAAGGGCTACCTGAACAGTGGCCTGGGCTGAGGTTTCTAGAACCACCCAAGGCAGCTAGGCATCAAAATCCCATTTAAATTCAGTGGAAGTTGGGACCCTGAGCTCCATTAGAAACCTCCCCTCCCCTCGATTCACAAAGGTGGCTGCTCCATTAGCCTGATGTTGATTAATTAGCAGTGCTTTTAGGCTTCCCTTGCATGAATTCATCAAACCTCACCAAACTGAAATACATCACTTATTTTCTCTTTTAAGCAGAAGGGAACTCGGTGATATTTCAAAGTGTTTGTAAATGATGCTTTAGTAGCTCCTAATGCATCATGGCCCAGTTTCCACAAGTTGCTTATGAATGTTCATGCAGCTCAGAGAATCAGCTGGCAGCCCTCACAGACATGGCTGGCACAAGCTGAGCAGGGAAACTGCACTCTGCAGGGCAGGGTGATGCAGATGGCAATGAACCCCTCACCATTTACCTCTCTGTGGCTGGGGTCAGTGTGACAACCTGTGCTGAGGCTGGGGACTAGCAGTGATGGGGAATGCTCTCTGGAGCAGCTGGGCAGCAATGCCTCAGCACAGGCTGTCTGCCATGGACAGCTGGTGCTCACCAAGGTGCATCCCACACTTATTGGTCAGGAAGAACACCCCTGAAGGTCTTAAAGGTGGTGCTAAGGGATGTGGTTTATCACTAGATTTGATAGACTTAGTGGTTAGACTGGATGATTTTAAAAGTCTTTTTTACAGCAAGAAGGATTCTATAATTTCATGTGTGGACTGTCCCTTAGCAATGGGTGAAGATCTGGTAATGCATGAGCACACTGAAACCAAAGCATTACCTGCAGGAAGGCTGCAACTTCCCTAATGTGTAAGTAGATATTTGTAAGTAGGTATTTGTAGGTAGGTATTGGTAACCAAAATCCACCCTGTTGCTCAAGTGGCCCTAAGACAGCCAAACTGTGGGGGCTGGTTAAGGTGGGTTCCCATCAGACCTCATCATTCAACACACTTCCCAGCGTTATACTGCACTCTGCTAGCAAGGAAATGGAGTCAAATGAACCCAGCAGTTTTGAAGGGAACACAAGCACTCGTGACATGGCAAAAAACACCCCAGCATTGTTTCCTGTGGAGTGAAATGTGAGAGTGAGAAGAAAGTAAACGCAGAGCCTGGGACCAGTATTCCAAATTCTACATTTTATTGTCTGTAAACACTGCAAGGGGGACAAGTTCTGATTCTAATTAATTAATAATGAAAAACCAAATCCACGGGGCAAGGCTCACTGCTGGAGCAGAATTGCCACATCCTCTGCCAGATGTGCAGCCTGATGTTCAGGCTGTGTCACAAGAGAATCTCTGTGTGGCAAAGATGGATTGGCCATAGGCCCTGCACCCTCAGGTATTTCCAGCAGTTAAACGATTACCTGTTCTGCAAGCCCAAGCACCACAGAGCCACAGGACTTCAGCTGGAGCCTCTGACAGCCTCAGCTCTCTCTGGAATTCCACTCTTTCATTTTCCAAGGGCACGCAGTCGATCGGACTACTTCATATTCCCCATCTGAACTTGCACTCGATGTTAACAGGGTTTTTGCCTCATCAGTGAGGTAGCAAAACTACTGTGTTGGATGACACTAACATCAAGCAAATAGAAAACCACTTTCCTTTTATCTGAGTTCATTTCCTGGGCTGCAGATAAATTAATATGTACAAATGTTCAAACCAAATAACTTTCAGGCAGACTGGTCCATTTTTCATTAGATCTGTTTCAATATTTCATCCTGTTGTATGAACACCTGACACACCCATTAAACAAAATGTTATTAGCAAAAGCAAGAAGTGGGACCACATCACTTCTGTTTATTAATTATTTCCACAGCACTCTTGGGGTGAGCAGTGCTCAGAAACAGACGAATGAATCGGTTGCTGCCCACACCTACCTAGCCCAGAGGAGGCTTACAGGATTCCTTCCTGTGAAAATGGCTTTCTCCCATTCTGTCATTGGAGCAACACAAGAGGGGTGTAAAGATTTACCAGAAATATGCCAACATTCCTCTGGAGAGTACAATAAGGGAATGAGTAAACAGAGAAGAGTTCCTCAGCTGGAACACAGCAGCTCGCTGTGGCCAGTGCTGTTTAACTCCCCTCAGAAATTTTCCAAGTTCTTTGGTGGTCACACATTGTTGTAGTTTACATTGCTCCTCAGGAAGGTGCCTCTAACAAAGGAAACTTTTCAAGATGATGCTCAGAAGCTGGCTTAGATCTGACTCAAGGGACAGTGACTGCAGCACTGACTTCAAACCCACCTGCCAGGCTGGGGGTTCCCAGGGGCAGTGAGAAGCCACACCTGTAGCCTAGGCTGAGCCAATAAAAACCTCTGCCACAACAGATTTAAGAGGTGAAAAAGCTGCTGAATGAGATCTTTTGGTTGGGACGTTCTTTTGCTTGGGGCAGGAGACACAACCATGCAGTTAGTGAGGAAGGAGGGGAGCAGAGCAGCTGTTCCCTTTCAGCCCTGGGGAGAAGGCAGGCAGAGCCCTTGGAGCCCTTCATGATCAACAAGGGAGCAAAACCAAGTCTGCAACCCACAGAGGACCCCACAATGGGGGCAGGGGGCTGATCTTGAAGAAGGTGCACTGGAGTGACCCATGGCTGGGAGGACTGAAGGCCAAAGAAGGGACCCAGACAGGTAGGAGAGCTTCATGGAGGATTATTTCCCATGGGAGGGACAGCTGCAGCAGGGGAGGTCTGTGGGGAGGTGCAGTTGCTTTCCCTGCTGCTCTTCAGCAGACAGCCTGAGAAGAGAATTTCATGCTTTGTTACTGGGGAATTCAAACGGTGTTTTAAAAGGTGTTCTACAGGACTCTTGTTCAGGATGGTGATGTCACTGTAGTCTGTAAGTGGAAGAGCTAAAGCAGCCAAATCTCTCAAATGGTCTCCCAGCACAAAATTTTCTCTCTTTTCAGTGCATTAGAGAAATGTAAACCCTCAGAACCTGATATCTCTCATGTTTGAAACTCTAGAAAATCAATTTTTCTCCTAGTCAAATCAGGTAGGCTGTCAGAACTCCAACCCAGAGAAAACCACAATGAATTTAAACCAATTCCTGCTGCCTGGCCAAGCTCTTGGCCATCCTATGCCCCTATCCATCCACTCCATCCAGCTACTGAATGTGGAGACCCCAGAGTTATTTTTGTGGGATATGATTGGGACTTTCTGAAAGATAAGCAGTTCAGTGGAGGTGGGAGAGGATACACTTTGATTTTTGCAGGAGGAAAAATGAATTTGCCATAACTAATTTGAAAAAGAAATAATTTTAAGGACTTGTGGAATCAGTTGGTGTGCTTCAGCTCCAGTGGAATCATATCAACATTTCAGAGTAAAGCAGTCTTCCTTAATTTTTGTAAATGCCCTCAAAATAGCTGTTTGTGTCTAAAAATGGATGCTTTCACTGCCCTTGTTTAAAAAAATAATTTCCTTTTGCATTCCTGATTGGTTTCTATTCTTTCTTCATTTATTCTGTTCAATTTGTGTTCTATTTATGGCTTAGTTTTACAAGGCTAATTAAAAGGTATGGGCCTGAAACTGCAAGGGGAGATAAGTAGTAAGAAACAAGTTTGAGGTGGTTTATGGCAATGAGATGTCCTGGTTAGCATGACTGAGGCCCATTTCATTTATCCCTGTTGGGATATGCATGTAGTCCCTACACCAAAATCTGATGATTCTCTCAAAAAGGGAGCTGCGTTTGTGACTTTTTTGTTTCCTGAGGAACAGTCACTACACCAGAGGCTGACCTATGAGCCTGTAGGGAAAGATCTTAAACAGTAAGGCTTGTAGCTGATTTAAATAAGAGCAGCAATTCATATTAGCAAGGCCAGATATTAACCATCAATTAGAAACAGTGGTGTACCAAAATGTTTTGGAGCTGAATCTCCTCTACTTGCAGACCTGGTTAAGGAAGATAACATCTTGTCAGCATTCATCCTTCATAGAAACATGCAAACAGCAAAGCTCCTTGGTGAGATCTGCAGCTGACTGCTTTCTTCTTCTGCCCCAATCAGCCCAAATGCTGCACTCCAAGAAGGCTGAGGCTCATTTGGTGAAATAGGCACAAGGCCATAAAACAAACCACTCAGGAATCAAGGGCTGGTACCATTTGCATGTGTTCTACACAGGCATAGAGTCCAGGAGACCTCCAGCTTAGTAACTCTAATGTAAATTGACTTTTCTCTTGTAATATTTGTCTGGAAGAGTATAGCTTTGAGTTTCAAACTGAGAGTCTCATTACACTTTAGCCTACTGGATTTCAGAACCTCCTACAGCCAGAAACAGTTTCTTTACAGAGGTGTTCACAGGTGACAGTCAAGCCACCCCTACCTTCACTCAGATCAATGATTTTAGCTTGTCAGTCTCACTACAAAATGAGCTTTTGAGGCTTTGAAGCATTGTGCCTCTTGTTCTCCAGTTACCTACTGGAAAGCAGGAATGAGTCCTGCAGCTGGCTGCAGAGCAGGCTTCCTGCAGAACCTGTGGCAGAACCACAGCTGAGTCTCTTTTACATCCCCTCATGCTGCTAACACTTGTGTGTCTGAGGCACAGCGAGCAGTGGGGTTAAGCACCATGGCGAATGACTCAAAGTCTGATCTACAAAGTGCTTCTAATGCACAAAATGGCAAAAACTAACCCTGCTTTATTCACCAGGGGCCACTCTATGGGCTTATTGTTTTATTTCCCCAGGAGCCATCACTCATTAACTCAGCAGAAATCCATTTCTGAAAATTATTGAGGTTTCCTTTTTCATTCAGGAGCAAGCAAAGCAGACAGCCCTGCTCAAATGTTATGAGAGGGAGTGCTGACTACCACAGACACTACTCAAAACATTTACTTTAGATGCATCTAAATTATAAACACCTATCATATCCAGAGCATTTATGTGTTTACAGACAAATTCAGAAAAGATTATCTTTGAAGCAAGACAATATTTCCTCTTTCTTGACTTTCTATTAACACAAGAGTCATGTATAAAAAAAAAAATGAATCAAAATGAGGCAACTTTGCAAGATCAATGTTTGCTATAGAAGCAAAAAAAATGACATACAGAGAGAAGAAAATGTGATAGGGACCTCAAGGAAAAAAACCCTCTAGTATAATAATAAATGAAAATAGTTTTATCATCTGCTGTAGATATTAGCAATATTTCTCTGCAGATAAGTGTGACTAGAATAGCATCCATTTAAAAGAAATCACATTACTGCTTCATCTCTGATGGCTATTGTGGGACTAGTATTAGAGTAGAGCTATCTGCAATTTACCTTTTTTAACTAATAGCTCTTTGTTTTCTGCATGGATCCTTTTAAAATCTCTCATAGGCTTTTAAGATATCACTTACCATTTAATCACTTTCCACTTATTCTCTGCTCTCCAGGCTCTTCAGTCTTTAGCTGCATTATGATTTACTGCCTGTGTACATTTGAACATGTACACAAAGCTACTTTCCTTCCACGTCTGTCTGTCTTGACAGATATTTTCCTTTAATATTCAGTGTGTTGCCAGAAAGATCAGGTACCTTGTGGGGCCTGTTGAGTCTCCCAGCAAAAGTAGCTGCAGAACCTCCTGAGACCTGTGATGTGGTCAACATGGAGAGCTGGGGTGGAAGAGTGATGAGAAGGGAAGGTGTAGTTGCAGGCAGATCATAGAATAGAATCACAGAACCATTTAGGCTGGAAAAGATCTCCAAGATCATAGAGTCTCTACCAAGCTCACCACAAAGCCATAGCCCCCAGAAGCACATCTACATGGCTTTCCAACCCCACCACCACCTCCCTGGGCAGCTTCTTCCAATGCCTGACAACCCTTCCAGTGAAAATTTTTTCCCTAATGTCTAGAATCAAGATCTCCCAAGATTCCAGTTTAAATGTTCTGTTTGGCTCTTTTCTTTTTTGGGGGAACACTCTGGGCAGCAAACTCTGTACTGTGATCTTTGGAAATAATCCCCAGAGAAGTTCTGTAGGTCTCTGGGCACTTTGCTTCAGGACTGCAAACCATATCTGCCTGCCCTTGTGACAGTCAAACTGTCCTAGTATGGGGATGACCCCAAAATAAAGAAGTTTGCATTTCCAGTTACTCCAAAGCAGTATCTAAACAGCTTTAGAACAGAGGACATCCTGCACAGAGGTGTGTGGGTCATGGTTTACAATACCCACTGCTGCTCCTGCCCCGGTGTTACTGCTGCAGTCACTTGCTCTGAGGCTGTGCTTGAACACTCTGTTCAGCTGGGCTGTTAAACCTCTGGCTGCTGTAAACCACTCCATTGTATTGACTAAACCTGTGTCTTCTGCAACACTTCTGAGTGTTAATATAAAAGCAGATGAAACTCTCAGCCAGGCTGCAGAGATGTTGCTCACACAAAGACAGCAAATCTCCCTGACTCCCCCAGCAAAAACGATCATTTACTGAGTCTTTAGTGTATGGATTTTGGATTAAGGTGTGGCAAATATCTTTGTTATGATGAAAGTGAAAGGTTCAATTAAATTCCAGGGATAAACTCAGGAGCAAAATTTGCAAATCCAGGGCTTCTCTGAGTCAAGGCCTGCAAAGAACCAGCAGGCTGACTGAGGGGGAACTGGGGCAAAGCAGCACTAAGGAACTCGTTTCCCCATCACTAGCAGCAGTGCAGCTAGGTGCATGCAGGCTGATCAGGCAGGTTAAAGGCATCCCTAGATGAGCCCTGTTAAGGACCTGGGATTTTGCCACCTCAGGGCTCCTGCATGCTTCACGCAGAAGTTAGCAAAGCGGCAGTGTTTTGGGTGCCAAAACACCAAGACAGGTGTCCAGTCCACTCAGAAGTCCAGCGTTTGGTACAAACTATGGGTCCAAGCTGAAGGGTCAAAGTCCGACAGTTCCAACATGATGATGATCCCACAGAATACCCAATACAAATGGTGGTGGGACCCCAAGACCTCCTTTGCACAGCTGCTTTGAAAACCACAGTCGTCATTACTTGCTGAGTCTCCTTCATGCCTGGGCAGGGCAAAGTGTCCTTGGGCAGAAGAAACAACTGTCACAATTTTCAAGAGTAGAGGAGGGATAAAACTGGAAGGCTGCTGTGGGTGACCTTGCTTCCTGACACAGCAAATGCAGTGCTAGCTCAGGTCACAAGCAGATCAGCAGTGAGCTGATGGGTACCACCTGCCTCGTGCTGGCTTCCCAGCAGTTCTGGGATTCAGCAGGATCTTCACCCAGGAAGCCCAGCTGTGGGAGGGAGCCAGTGGAGCACTAGGGTTCACAGCAGCCAGCATCCCAAGGGCTTTGTCGCATCTGATGGCTCAGGTCTGCTTGGAAAGGTGAGCAGCTCATTACCTGCAGCCTTTCCAAAGGCAAGGGCTGAAGATCCTGGAGCCCAGCTGTGTTCTCAGAGTGACTGAGGTGTCTGGAGTAGCAACACAGAGCTGCAGCTCTTTGCTCTGTGCTGGCAGGGATTCAGGCAGTTCAGCTGCAGTTAGTCAGCCAGGTTTAAGAGATGGTGGAGGAAATGATTCATAAAGGATTTGCTTTGCCTTTCTAATTGAAAATTTCAATGCAGTTAATACTTTTCACTTCTTGTCCACTCTAATCTTATTTATTGTGCCTCTGACACCTTCCATTATCCTTCCCCTGACTCCTTGTTTTAGATGAAACAGTTCTGCTGCTTTACCACTGAAAATTATATTATTGCTGTGCTATCAGTGGCAACTTCCTGTGCCATTGTGTATACAAATTAAAGAGTGGATTATCATTAATTATGCACTACAATTTTTCCTGGCAACAGTCTGAAAGTGACAAAACATTTGCTTTTGTCGTAGTTCTATTAAGTGAACCCAAATTGAGCTGCTAAAATTTATGACACTTTACTACATTTTTAATTTGCAACAGAGGGTCAGGATCATGACAGTGATTTGATTTTATTTTGTACTTTATTTTCAGCGATCCTTGTAAGGATGCTAATTAAATTGTTTGAACTAAACTGGTTTTATCATTCCAACAACCTGTTTTTATTGCATATTAACAAGAAATCTCTTGCTAGCACTACTTAATTTCCAGCAGTTGAGCTTAATAATGGAAAAAGACTGTGCTGGGGAGAAAACTGAGGAACAATGAGTCAGGTTTCCTTTAGAAAAGAGAATGACATTTTCCTGTCCCTGCTCTGGCAAAGCCAGATTCAACCATAACACAACTCTGTGAAAGCAGCTGAAGCAGTGGCTTACCACAGGACGTGACCAGCTCTGGTTCTGCACTGCACTCAGGAAAGCTTTGCTCACCCAGCTGGGAGCACATCTCAATGCCACTTGTTACCTAAAAGGTTGCTGAAGCTGGACCCTTGGGAATGAAGACCTGAAAAATGATCCACAGCACTGGGGGGAAAGGGAGGTGAAGTACAGCCAGTGACTGACCCCCCAGGCAGGCTGGCAGGGCCAGCCAGGCTTCCCTGCAGCAGGCAGATTCCCCTGCTCCCTCTACACAAATATTTTTAGAAAGAAAGAGTCAGAATCAAGGGCAGTTTTAACCTATTTCCCATGTAAATCCTTACACCAGCAGCTGTGTGCAAAGAGGACTCGGATGAGCTGACAAATGCTTGGTGAAGAAGAGCCTGAATTATTTATGCAGACATTATATATTGTGTAGCTGTGTTCATATCTCGATATATTTAATCAGTGCAATTACTGATGTAGTTCTATACAGAGCTAATTAGGTTACAAATAACTGTGTTGTTCTGCATCTATTACTATATAGCTATGCAAATAGTGCCAATGTCTGTCATGATTCAGCCAACAGAGGTCTACAGAAGCATCAGAAAGTCTCTGATTCTTCATGGTCAGACAGAACTGCAGGAAAAGCAACTCAGCAAATCTCATTCAGAAAAATCCTAAATGCTGGCAGAAAGCTAATTTATTTTTTTTCTCTGAGAGACTTGCTTGGAAATTAAATGCTTTTGTTCAGACTGCCAACAAGACTGTAAGGCCTTCTTTCTGACCTGGGACTGGTGCTGAGCTTCAGCAGCTGTAATGATTTATCTCTAACTAGAAGGACAAGAGGAGATCCATTAAGATAATTAATAAAAGTTACATAATAATAAAACCCAAGGAGGTACAATGCATAAGATGAGAGACAGAATATTTTTGTTCCTGTGTGCTCTGCAGGAACCAGAGATCACTGAACTTGTCTAATATAAGAAGGGGGAAAGAACATTAAATCATGTTAGGGTTTTCCTGATCTTTATGCGGCACCTACAGATGTCAGAACAAAATAGATTTAATGTATCTTTGATTTGTTATTCAAAAAGCAGCGAGCATCTGTGGATCATCTGACCTCTCACCTTGGGCTCTTTTTTTTTTTTTTTCCCTGAACACTGGGAAGATAAATCAATACATTTCTGGTTGGTAAATCCTAGCAGTCCCCAATCAGCAGAAAGGCTGCAGCTCTTCTGCAGTAGTAGGAGCTGACCAGAGTCTGCAAGTGTGACTAGCAAATTCTCTACCTTCTCTGTACTCCCTAGTATCTTAATTTCCTATTTTCTGGTGGTGCTTTCAAGGTATTCTGTCATTTTAATTTGCAGCACTTGGTGCTCACAATAGAGTAAGCGTTAACCAAGTGCAGGAGGGTTTCTTGGAATGCTCAGATGCAGTCTGGGCTTTGGCACTGAGCACTCCTTTTCCCACCCAGCCACAAAACTCTGCCCAGTTGCTCTCTAGAGCAATGGCATGTACTCTAATTTCTCTCCCTGGAATGTGCCTTCTCTCTCTTTTTTTCCCCTTTCTCCCACAGCAATAGTAATTTTACTTTGATCTCATAGCGGCCAAACTATTAAATCTAAGCATGCTCACAAGCAAGGTACAAGGCAGGCACAGCCTATGATTTCTAGGAGAAGGTCATAACCCCAGATTTTTTTTTTTTAATTTTAAATAACTATTACAATGAGGAACAGAGTATAGCCACAAAAGGAATAGTTATAATTTATGCCTGACTGACTTCAGCAGAATATAGTTTATTTATAAACTGCTTATGGCAAACTCTGTATGCCCCTGTTCTATGCATGTGCTGAACTGTCTTCTGGTAAATTATTTAAATTACACCTAGCAGTAATTCCTGAGGACTTTCATACTTCATTTTCTCTATTAATGTAACAGGGAAAAGCTGCTTTGCAAGGATTGCTCTAAATTCCCAGAGTGTGAGTTCCAAACTCTGTATGTGTTGCATTATGCCTGTCAAAAAACTTGTCTTCTCCTGAAATTTATTACTGAAGTCTCTCCACTAGAACTACTCATTGAAGCCTTACGGAAAGCTCATACATGATTTAAGAAGCTAACAGCACTGAAAGAAATAGGTCAGGTAAAAAAACCCTGAATTTAAGCTACCTTCACTTATTACTTATGCAAGATTATGCATAATTTAGCACACTGCTGAATATGCAAGGGCAGAATAATTGTTTACCAAAATATTTACTTTGTGTTGCTACCTGTGTTTTAGAGAGATAAGGTGATTCCTCAGCCCTTGCTAATCACTTTAGAATTAGAAAAGGATTAAATAAGTTTTTGATTATGCTGATAACTGCATGACATTATATGTAAACAAAACTCATGTTTAACAACCTCCTTCAAAGAGGATACCTTGTACCTTAGACAGATCAGGTGGCTGGCACTGGGAAGTTTAACCTTTTCAAGAGGACTTCTTCCCTTTTGTTCTACCCCTTTAACCCTTCCCAGACCCATGCAGGAAGCACACAACAACAAATGTCCTGTCCCAGAACCAAGGGAGGGCTCTTGATTTTCCGAAAACCAGGTGGGGGTTCATGAGAAGCTGGCAAGAGGAAGCACACAGAGGAGCTGAGATCTTAGACCACCTGAACTGTAAGTGTTGATCAACTCAAATGTCAACAGAACCTGTTCTTTTATATAAAAAAATGCAACTTTTAGCCTCATGCTTCAGGAAAAAAAATACAGATATGTGCTTCCAAACTAATGTTCAGGTGTGAATGTGGATAGCCATGGCACAAGGGAGAGCTTATTAAAACCTCTGTGGAACTTCCCTTCACGTGAGAGGAGGATTTGAAGAGATAGACACTCATATGAAAATTATTTTATGGATAGTGTACACTGCAGATGTCATAGCTTTGTAGTCTGAAAGTGGAGGAAACCTTCTATTAATGCCATCCACACATGCAAGCCTCCATAATGACTTTTCTAACAACACACATTACTGCATATGCCACAGACAGCATTCTCTCAGCTACCAAATTTGTGACACCTGGAGCACAGCTCTGGAAACTGATGCCCTTTCTGTGACCAGAAAGCAAAATGCTGCAAGACCTAGCAAAGAGTTGGAAAAAATGTTAATAAAGAGGATTTCCAGACAAGAAAAATCCCTCTGACAGGACATACTACAGCAAAAGATGCTGGTGTCCATAGGAGGAGGAAACAACTAGTCCCACTTTGTGTCTTCCAGGCTGCTTGCTCCCTCAGTCCAGACACAGCTCTGTGTTCAAATTGACTTGAACAGCTCAAGGCAAACCATAGGATTTATCACTTCAAACAACCCTCTTGTTAAGATTGTTCCAAAGAGAAACATGAGACTTTTACTTCAATCTTTGTGTTTTCTACTTAAAAGCTTCAGAATGCCTCCTTTGTCCCAAACACAAAGCTAAAGGAGAAGGACTTTCCTGGATTTATACATCAGAAAAACTGTCTGAGCCAAACAAATATAGCAAAAGCTGATAAATAAAATTCACCTCATGCCTGTCTGCAGTCAGGAAGCCTCTTCATGTTCTGCCTCTTTCAGTTCTTCAGAGCTGAACTGCACATCCAGGGGCACTTTCCTTGCTGCACTACCTCTGCCAGCATTTAAAACCTAGGCAGTGTTAACAAGCCGGTCAGGAAGGTCCATTTGTCCTCTGGCTAGAAGGAAAACTGTTTCCATGATCATGTCTCAGAGTCAGTCTTGGTTAAGGTGAGAAATTTTGCAGGTTAGAGATCTAACCAAATATGTGTTTTACGGCTTAAAGTCAGCAGAAGCTACTGAGCCTGAAAAAGCAAAAAAGCAACCCTTTGAGGAATGGCAGATACAAACAGCCCAGGTGAGAGGCAAACCCACCTTGGCTGCTGAGCGTTCAGGCAGAGTGCTCCCTTCCCTTCAAATGGTTTTATTTTTGTTATGCCTTAGCTCAAATGGTGGTGGAAAGACTCTCTTCACCCTGAACTTCGGAGATGACAAGCAAGGAAAATTCAAAGCCCTCTCTCACATCTTACCTACAAAATTTCTCTGCAAATTACTTTGGTTATTGATCTCAGACAGAAGCCTGTAAAAGGCACCCATGGCTCCTTCTCCTGGAGCCTTCACAGACAGCTTTCCTCTGCTCTGTCATTCAGCTGCTCTTGTCTCAGATGTGCACAAGCTCTGCCTGTAACATTTGTCTGGATCACAAGACACACCTAAGCTTTGTAACTTCACTCAGCTTCAAAGCAACGCTTGGGCACACATCTCTCCTACGTGTTCTACCAGCTCCTGCAGGAGTTCATCCATTTAAAGGGACTCCTGAAGGGAGCAACCATCCTCATCCAGAACAAAGCTCTGTCATGGGCACAAGCCTAGGGCTGCCTCTGAGGACTGGGCATTCAAGCACTGCTCAGAATCACTTGAACACTTCTTGAAGCAGCAGAGCTGAAGCTCTTAGTACCTTCTCAGCATGAGTTCAAGAAACAGACATTAGCACTCGGACTTTGTCACATATGAAGCCTTCCAATGACCTGCAATGTTCATATGCTAAGATATTTCTTCTGTCACCCAGCTGAGAGGCTGAAAAGTCATCTTAGAGTCCTTCAGAGGATGAGAAAACCAACTTAAAGTAGCATGTCCTTGGTTGAACGGGTGGTGAGGCATTGAACAGGCTGCCCTGGGAAGTGGTGAGTCACCAGCTCTGGAGGGATTTCAAAGCTGTGTAGATGTGGTGCTGAGGAACATGGTTCAGTGGTGGATTTGGTGGTGGTAGATTGACAGTCAGGCTTGATCTTAAAGGTCTCTTCCAAGCTAGATGACTCTAAAAGAGCTCTAGAAGATTTAGAGAAGGGAATGTGAGGGATAAATTCTGTCCTACAAGCTTTCAAGAGTTCAGGGGAGAGGTTCAGTGCTCCTGCACGCGCAACAGGGTTCCACACAGCCAGAGAGGATCTCTCACTTCTCACCTGGGCCATGCAAGCAGACCTTGTGCTTGGTCAGTGCTCAGATAGCAGAGGGATGAGCTCAAAGGGTGAAGGTCATTGCAGAATCAGGCCTTC
The DNA here is from genome assembly GCF_027791375.1 of Indicator indicator. Taxonomy (NCBI): domain Eukaryota; kingdom Metazoa; phylum Chordata; class Aves; order Piciformes; family Indicatoridae; genus Indicator; species Indicator indicator. The sequence goes on from NC_072036.1 coordinate 13,970,029, forward strand.
AGCTGACCAGGTGAGGTGCAGGCATTGTCATGGACTTTATGAAGAGCAGTGACTGTCATCATTTTTTTTTCCTCATGAAAAACTCACACAGAAGTGCCATTAATTGTGCTTGACCCACCTTCTGCTTCCACGTGTTTGGCACATCCACATATTGATGGCAGCCCTAACTATTGGGTTTCTGAGTTCTTGCAAAGCAAAAATTGCTGGAGTTAACAAATACAAAACTTCTTTTGCAGTTCCTTGAGGTGGGAAAAAGATTTTTCCATCATAATCTGCTTCTCACAAAAGTTCATCCTCCTGAACCAGTCCTGTAAACTTCTTGAGCTCATTCCCTAACAGCTCCTGACAGTCAGAGAGGTTATTTCAGTGACTTAAATATGTTACAGCAAAAACAACAAGCAGAGCTTGTTAACATTTTCTGGTATAAATAAATGAGCAAGAAGGAAGATGAAATGCTGGAAAGGTGTTGCAATATGTATCACATTTCACAGCTAAAATGCTCAGGATGGAATTCCTGCACTTGTTTTGTGTCTCACAGGTACCTGCACAGCTGTCTAGGGCTCTTTTTCCAGCGTGGATGGCTTCATTTATAAAAGAAGATGTTCAGACATCCTCAAATTCTTGTAGCATTTAATACAGCAGCACTGCTGTCACTTCTGTGCTGACAACTGAGTTCAGCATATTTGCAAATTAGCCAGACAGAAATGAACTGTGATCTTCAAGGCTCAAGTTCTGGGGCACCCCACCTGCTCTTTTGCAGGTCTGGCCAGCATCAGGGAGAAAGACAACAAGGGAAAGAGAGAGTGAGGAGTGCCAGTAGAGGTTAGCAAGGTTGCTGCAGCATACTGACTGGCCAGATATTTGTGTTAGCTTTGTGGAGCCTCAGAGGAAGCAAAATTAGCAGAGGAATAAGAGTTCCCTCTCTGCTTTTACACTTGCAGCTGGGTTTTCAGAGAAGAGCTTCATCATGTGGAAGAAGGCTTCACTCCTCCTGGAAGTCAGCATCAGGCTTCTGATTGTATTTTCCTCTGGCCTTGCAGTCTGTTAGCTCTGACTCAGAGTTCTGCCAAGGTTATTTGTGACTCTGAGCCTGGTGCTCAATATCCTCCACCCTCAGCCCATGATGAACTGCATAGCCCCTGGATACATGGATGTGGAACACCAGAGGGACTACAGTAGTGGTGTGTGTCTCCAGTACTTTGGTTCTCCAAGGTTTATGCCTCTGTTCTCATCCATAGGGCCCAAACCAGGCTCTTTTATAAATGTATTTTGCAAGGTGCAGCCAAGAGCACTTTAGTTGCCAGCAGCAGCATGCTGGAAGCAAAGCCTGGCTGTCTTGATGCATTACTTCTCCATGGGGTCAGTTAAAGAATGCAGGGTGTTGGAATTATTTGGAATTCAAACCAAGAAAAAGTAATTTAGATCAGCTGAAACAGTATTTTGCGAAGTTTCACCCAGGAAAAAGAAAAAAAACCCAAACAAAAAACCACCACCAACAAAAAAACCCTCACTCTTCCTATCTTGCTGGAATAGAAGGCTGAAGCAGAGACTTACATCCAGAACAGATCTAATTTGCTTTTTAAAAGCAAACTCGCTGGGATGCCCTGATTTCAGAGCCTCTGAAGCAGCTCATGAGAGTGCTTAGCTCCCCATGAAGGGTTAGCTAATGCCAGTATCACACACAAGATGCAGAGCCAGGAAGGAGCTGTGCTGATTGCCCCCCACAGCCTTGAGCCTGCCCCTCTCCAGAGATTTGCCTTACAAACTTTTCAGAGGTCAGCCCAGCACTGCAGCCTGGCAGCTGGAGACCAGGTGGGTTACCAGTGGGGGTCTCCAAAGACCTGCAATGCCTGCACTGCTCCAGCTGCACCGAGGCCTCAAAGCCTGGGGGTGTTGAGTGCACTTTGCCAGCCCCTCTTTCCTTTCTGAGACAGCCCGGTGAGCTTTCCTGCACACCTTGCCAAAGCCTCTCATTCCACATCTCATCAGGCAAAATAACAGCCTGGATAGTTTTTAAGTGACAAGAAATAGCGAGGCTTAAGGAAGAGGACAGCTGGAGTCTGGGGAGATCCATTTTAGTGTATGAATGAGCATCTCCCTATGAATAATGGACCCTGAAATCGATGAACTCAAATCCATTTTGGCCTTAGTCCTGCCCACATCAGCCCCGTATCCTCACTATTAACTTCATCTTTAATGCCATTATTCTCAGGTTGTCCCTGCAATGGGATTAGGAGCTGGCAGCTCTTTAGCCAGAATTGGGATTCCTTGCTGAAAAGTTCAGAGAAGCTGCCCAGTTATTCTGGGTGCTCACTGGAGCAGTTGTTTGTGGGTGCATATAAAATACATCCTCTATTAAAACAGATGCAAGTGATTGCAATTTAATGCTACTCAAGTATAACTAATTAAATAGTTTAATTAGCTAATAAGGCTCATATTGAAATGAGCACTGCTTAATGAAATGGACAAAAATGCTGAATAGTGTATTTATATTACATGGCATAGGAGTGGGCTTGAGAACAAACTCCACTTACCTGCTGAAGCAGTTGCATAAACAAAAGGGTTTCTGTTTTGCCTTTTCTGTACCCGTATTTACTTTGTTAATTGCTCTGTACACAGAGTGGCTGCACACACCATGAGCAGAGGGGATCAGGTGGTGTTGGCTGCAGCACAGATGAACCTGGTGTGAAAGGAGAGAATGGAGAGGGGTGGAAGGTCATCATAAGGTCTGCTAGTGCAGGGCACTTCTTTGGGTTCAGTAAGGGAGAAATCTTGCTTCTAACATCTAAAGTTTATCTTTCCTGATATTTAAGGGGAGATTTCTACTACCTGAGGTTCAGACTTTGGAGAGCTGCTGTAAGTGCAAACAGTGCACAGCTGCCAGCCCATTGTCTCTACCTGCTGAGATGTGCCTCGACCTGGTTCCAGCCATCCTCCCGTACAAGACTGCGGGGGACCTCCCTTAGCTGTGAGAATTCTGACACCAGGGTACCTCCCCTGTCTGCCAGAGCTCGTCAGCTAGTGGGCAGGTTCAACCCATTGGATCTGAAGCATTCAGTCTTTGAGGCTTCTGCTCTTACCCTGGCTCCTGTCTGTAGCCCTCTGCCCAGGCTGCGGAGTCCAGCTGCCTTTGGTGCCTAGAGATCAGTCCTGGACTCTCTCTTCACCTGTAGAGCAGGGAGCGTGTGCCAGCTAATAGTATCCCAAGGATGTGCTATTTTCTGCTGCCTGTTGAAAAGGAAATAAAACACTTTCTGAAATAGTCTTTTTCTCCTGTTTTTTTCATTATTATGACTGGATAACAATGGGGCTGTTCCTCTCCCAGGGACCCTGGGAGGCTGAACCTGAGCCTTGTGCTGATCACACAGTTTGGGAGGCATATTTCACTGACATTCTTTTGCTGTGTGAGTGAGAGCTACAGAAATGTACAGAACAGACAAGATAAATATTTCCCAAATATTGGCTAATCAGAATGATTTGTGTCAGGAATCCAAATCACAACTCACAATTATGCCCTGTTTACCAATTCGTGCTAAAATACACACTAATTATGGCACATGGTTGCCTCCTAAATGCTTTGCTTTGGGTTGTTGAGAAATGCTTTGTGGAACCTGACTGGCTTCTGTTTTTTCAAATTAATTGCCCAACTGCTGGGTCCAATAGAGGAGGCAGAGCTATGCCACACATGGTGGCTAAACAGCATATGAATTAAACTCCATATAAGCAAATTTCTTTGTAAGTAATTTATATTGTATGGTAAACTTGTATCCAACTAGAAGAGCAAATTAAAGCATTAATCACATCTGTAAAATTTAAGGCCTTGTGCATACAGAAAAAAAAGAAGCAACAACAAAAACAAGAAACAAAAAAAGCATTAGGGGAATACATTTTGCTGTACTGCTGAAATAAATATCCCCCCTGTGGAAGGCAGTCTAATCCTTCTCATTACAGTGTGGATGAAGATGAACATTAAGCCATATAACATTTCTCTCAGAATTAGTCAATAGCTCATTCTGGTAGGTAGCTCCATATTTCCCAACCTGAAATGCCCACATTCCATCAGATCTGCAACCCCTTTGCCTTGGCTGCAGCACTTTTCATCAGTGTTAGGTAACCACGGTGATTATTCTGGATCACACACTGAGGAGCAGACAGAGCAAACCACCTTGCTCTGAAATCACCAAGTGCTCAGCACTCCTTAGCAGCATGACAGAGGCAGCCTGCCAGCCCATTCCAACATCCAAATCTTCTTCCTCTCCTAACCGCCTTTCTATCCATCTGATTCACAGAGCAGCCCACACACCTGGGCGTGCTCTGGTATTTGAGTGCAATGTGTGTAATTTCATCAGACCTGATGGTCTTCCCAAGTGGTTACCTAATTATCACTGGAGTGTGGCATTTAAGCCCAAGAAGTGATGCTGCCTTTATCACCTTAGTTCTCAACACACTCTTGCTGTTCTCATCCATGACTGAAACCAACCTGGACCGTCCGCCCCACCTTGTAACCACAGAGGGATGCAAAGACTGTGTATGAAGGACAGGAGCAGACACTTAGTGGTACCCAGGAAGGAGCAAACGAAGTGCGGTTCCTCTGGTGTCTGCTGCTTTTCTGCTTCATCTCAAAGAGGAGCAGAACCCAGGCCTGAGAAAGAGACAGCTAAGTTCAGGCTCCTGGCCTCTCATTTACGAAGTGCAGCCAGGAACCCATTTGACAGCAGCTGCAGTCTCTTCGATGCTCCTATTCTACTTAATTCATAGAATCATTAAGGCTGGAAAAGCCCTCTAAGCTCACCCAGTCCAACCATCAACCCAGCACCACCATGGCCACTAAACCATGACCTCAAGTGCCATGGCCACAGATTTCTTGAATCCCTCCTGGGATGTGGACTCCACCAGCTGCCTGGGCAGCCTGTTCCAGTGCCTATCCAGAAGCTGCTGCAGACAGTTGCAGCTATTTCATGGGTCTCCCTGCAGGCTAACACAGCCTTTGTTTCCCTCATGAAAAATCAACTGTGTTGGCCTCCAGCTGGACTTCTAAGCAGCCTAGATGCTTTGTCATTGGCTACGTCTGGCTGTGCCTTCATACAGTGACACAGTCAGGGTACTCTGGGCTTCATTCCTATATGCACTGATCAGATCATGGAGATAATTCTGTGACCAACCTGCCCTTGCTTGCCTGAGAGCTGGGGAGGTACCTCCCTTCAGTAACATCTGGAAGTGTTCCCCAAGCAAAGGAGCATTTCCACAGTCTTTTGTCCCATTGCCATGTTTAATTGTTTGCTTTGAAACAAACCTAAAGTCACTGTTGCTGCTGTACTGATTGGTTATTAGATTTAGAGAGAATCACAGGAGAAAACATCTCTGCTGTCAGAATGCAAACTGGTGGCTGGGGCTCTCTCCATATGTGTGCACTGCCATATGTTATTTTAATAGATGCATGTGCACACAGTATTACAAAAACATGAAAGATTGGGCTTTGGAAGTTCCCATGTTTTGTCAAAGGACTGTGCTTTTTAAGTAAGTGACATAGAAGGCAAGATGTATTTTTCAAGCAGCATCAGGAGAGCCATACCTAGTGGGACTGTCACCAGCATGCTCAGTTCTTAATTCCAATTAAAGTGAGCAGAGATGATCTCCCTAAAGACCAGTGAAAGATTTCCTTCCTGTCTTTCTCACCATCAGAAATTAACAGCTTCTGAGGTTCTTGGAAGGACCCTAATCACTTAGGATTTCAGGGGGTTATATATATATATTTTTTTCCCTACAGAGCAACATAAAATAGATTCCCTTGTACTCCTATCCAGGGTGCAATAGAAAAGTGCAGACCTGGAGTCCAGTCAGGTTGGATGAAAGCTTATGGAACCTGGTTATGAGAAGGAAATGTCCTTTAACTCCCTTTTGCACTTAATGATTTATGGTTTTTATTTGATTATGAGAATTCTTTACATTGAGGTCTAAGATGCTTCTGAGACTGGGTCTAACTTTGGCCTTTCTAGCTGGTTGTGGCCTTGTTAAGCATAAATATCTTCATGTGGGTAATTAGAAGAAAGCAGTACAATGAAATAAATTAATAGAAACAAAGCAGAGCCCTGAGATTCTAGTACATACGACAGGGTTCAGAGCTACTGCTAATGAATTAAGTTACTGCCTTTGATGAAGGCCAGACCCCTTTTGCTTGAGAAGCCATACAAATAACTGTTCCCATGCCAAAAGTACTATATTCTAACCCAAAAGATGGGCATAGAATCATTTAGCTTGGAAAAGACCTTCAAGATCACCAAGTCCTACCATTACCTCAGCACTGCCCTCAGCTGATTTCCACACCAGATGCAGGCCAGGAATTTGATTTAGAAGGTGGCAATCACACCCCCAGAGTACATCCCCTTCCTGCCTCAAAAGAAGGTGCACTTCCTGCTGATGGTGCAGAACTAAACTCCACAACTCACTTTTTTGAAATCCTTACTCATTTGGGCAGCCCAGAAGCTTTGATGCCCCCCCTGGGGCTCCTCCTAACACACACACAATCTGCTGATTGCTTTCTGGGACACAGGGCCAAGACCCCACAGACAGACCAGCCCCTTTGGTGCATGACCAGCAAGGTGTCCCTGGGGGTTAACCAAAGCAGTAAGTTTAGCAAACTTCAATTCCCCTGGCCAGGTACTGGCACCCATAAGGTGGTGCCCAGCGTTGGGAGCGGAGCAGCTGCAGGAGCCATGAATGCTATCTTATTTAAATGTCTGTATTAAGCACAACCACTCTCTGCTAAAAATGGGGGGAAAACAAACAAGTCATATTCATCAAAGTAATTGTGTAGGTACTTTCAGTACCAAAATGCCTGGAATGAAAGATTGAACTGCTAACAGCGGCGGTGACAGCCATGAATCATGGTAGGCTACTTCGGGGCCTTTACCACCATAAAACAAAAGATGTAGATGAAAAATGCTGCAATTAAGTGATTTGATTTCTGCCCCCTTTTTCCTACTGCATTCGTGCATGGCTGCACAGCAAAGATTGATGGGAAAAATTACTCTACGTGATCTCTGACAGAGCCTTGGAACAATTCTGTAAGGGGGAAACATACAAATCACAGCAGCTTGCTTGTATTCAAACAAAATAATACATATAAAGCAAATACTTTAGCCTATATCCAAAGCACCAGCATTTGCATGCACACATAAATTGTTGAGCAATGCTCTACTCTCAAAGCCAAACTGCTGGGTTTTCCAGTTAGTTGGCTAATACTGATATTTGTTTAAATAAATATTCAATCAACACTACTGAGTGCCATCCTAACTCCGTCTGTGCAGCCAGGAGAATCAATGGCACATCCCCATTTAAGGGTGCCAAACCTTCTTATCTTTTACATCACTGTGTTATTAATAAAACCCTCTCAAAATAAGATAATGAGAGAATCCTCCTGCCTATTAGCCTCTGCCAGCATTGCCATCATTTCCATGGACATTTTTGACGGGCATGTGGGAGCGAGAGCAGTGCAGGGGTGCAGAGGATCCATTCCTGTGCCACTCATGCAGGGGGAGTGCTGCAATGTGGCTGCCACGTGCTGCAAATGTGCTAAACGTGCAAAGCAAACCAGCCCTGCTTGTGCAGAGGGGGGCTGACATCCTCTACCTTCGCCTGCTCTCTGAGATTGTCTGAGATTTATTCCCTGATGAGAGACTAAAGACCACACAGAGCCAGCCCACCGCAAAAACCTGCCCATGGTTCTGCTCAGATATACACAACAGAGTCAGGTCACCACCAGGGGATGTGTGGGGCTGGGACTCCATCCTGCCCAGCAGGCAGGAGCTGAGCAGGCCAACCAGGGCACTACAATTGAAGCCAGGTCATTTTGCCAAGCACTTGATGCTGCATTATGCTTAACAGAGATGCGGCTGCAGCCCTTCTCCAGCAGCAGACACTACTCCTTGCCTGGGGATGTGTTCTCCCATACACTGAGCCTCTCTCCCTTGCCTTAGATGCTGCTTCTCCACGGTGCACAGGGTCATACATCCTGCCTCTGCATCCCGCCAATTTACTCAGCTTGAGATATTTTTTTCCTGTTTCTGAAAAGCAGCTACAGGACTCATGAGGTAGAGACTACATACACAAAAGCCTCTCCACCCTCAGCAGCTCTCTGCCTGATTTATGGTGGCCTACAAACTATCCTCCATGACTCAAGAAGCAACTTTTTCATTTTCAAAGTTAATCCAGTCCCAGGATGAATTAAGTGCACTGTGACACCCTGACAGCCAGCCTGTGCTATTATCCAGCCACCAGCATTCCCCACAGCTTCTTATCCTGTAAAATAAACATTAAGACCTTTGGCCTCCTGATTGCTTACTATTGATCACTTTTATAACCCGGGATGCCTTATCTTCCTTCAGTGTTTTACAGTACCATTAACTGTTAAAGCAGAGTGGGTCTCCTCTGCCAGCCTGTTTCTGTGCAGGGAGGTAGTACCTCCAGAAAAGGAGCTGAGAGCAGTGTCCTGAGGAGTCAGCCAGCTGGTGTGGCTCATAGGTCCACCCTGGCCAACAAGGAAATGAAAATAGTCTTCTGGGGTAGCAGGCAGAACCAGGGGCTAGCAGGACCTTGGAGAAAAGGCTAAATGCATCTGGACAGGAGGATTATTTTCAGAAGTACCTGTTTGCTTATATCCTTTGGGCCCAGTACTGAAACAAATATTTGGGAATATCTTAGGCTGCAGACTCTTGGAGGTAGTAGCCAAAAAGATGGTGAAGGTCAGTGCAGGGTTTACCACCTTGTGACTAGTAAATAGCTTGGGCTTCCTGCAGTATTTGTGATTAAGCACAGGACAGCCTGCACTGTTTTAGCTTGGCAATCTGAACAAGCAGACAGAGTGACTGGCTGAAGCTCCTGGCCATGAAGTTTTCTCCACTCACAGACCAGAAGGGAGCCCTTGTGGCCCAGTTTTCCCGTGCAAAGGGGAAAGGGAGGAGGGATAAGAAAGGACAAGAGAAGAGATGGAAGAGTGCTTTCTGCTCAGTATTTCACAGAACAGGAACATGGGGCTGTATGCAGCAATCCAATTAAATCTGACATCCTCTAGCTCTGTGTTCCCCTGGGAAGAGGAGACCCTACCTGAAGGAGCTGAGAGGCATTCCTTAGGAGCCAGGCATTTTTTAAAATCCATGAAAGTGTCTTACCTTGCTACCAGTATTGTTTGAAGAGTGATGGCTTTGTTTTAGCAGGAAAAAGGTTCATCAGCTGCATTTGCATTTGTTGCTTAGAACAGCACTCCAAAAGAGAGAGGAGCTGAGAGGAATCCACCTACTTGAACCTTACACGGCGCAATGAAGGCTTCCACTTGCGATGATACAAATAAAAAGTGACATCAACAAGAACTCAGGTTGCTGTCAATCCATCTGTCAGCAAAGAAACTTGGAGCTGTGCAAGGCAGATGCTAGTGAGTAAATTTTAGTTAGAATGAGTTAGAAATTAAGAAATTTAAATTCAGGCATTCACCTGAATTCACCTTTTGCATGTGTAGGTGTTTGAGTTCCTGCTGAGATCCAGGAAATTCATCTGGCATCTGAGGATCTTCCAGGCACTGTCATCTGGAATATCTTGTCGTCTGATTCCACTGCAACCTCTGTGTGTGCACTGACATCTGAAATAAATATACAAAATAAAGCAATAAAAGAGGAACAAGCCAAGGCAAACTGATTTCCCACCTGTGACCCCTTCAACACCAAGGGATTCATGAGTGCACCTGAGTTCCATCCCACACCTCCCTTAGCAACACAGACTTTGAAAGATCTCATCACAGCCAAGAGGATGAACATCTGTGAGCCTCACCTTTAGGCACAGACTTTGCCTTACACACTACAGTGCTTTGGGAGCAGCACAGAGTGGTGGGAGCCTGCTCACATGAGATCTGTGTCTGCACTGATGCATTGTGGATTAAAGGAAAAACTATTGAGACCGAAAGTGAGTTAGGCTCACCGGGGCTGAGCTCAAAGAAAGAAGCTTGTATCAGGAGTTAAATCCCAATCTCACCTCTTGCACAGCACAGGACAATTCCAATTCTGCAACACTGCTGCAAGAGAAAAATGTTAAAGAGCCCAGTAGGAAAGCAGAGAGAAATAAATACCCTGTAACCATGTCACTAGCCATTTAATTAAGCCTTTCTGCTTTACCTTTTGATGTATCCACAGTTCCCTAAGAACAGATCAGTAGTGATGCCACTCTTATGAGAGCCACCAGATACCGCAGCAGCAGCAACACAGAGGTTTTGTCTTTTCTTTGCATAATGAAGCATGCCTGGCAAACACTTGGTACAGGTTATCATTTTCTGACATCATTTCCTTAGGAGTCAACTTTAAAAACACAAACAAATCTCGTATTTTTTCCCTCTTAGGCAGGTGCATCTTTGGTGCTGGGAGCCTTCTCTGTGGAGCATGCTCAGCTAGTGCCCTAAGAGAAGCCTCCAGCCCTGCAGCACACAGACAAACCATGCCTGTCACCAGTTCATGAGCATGGGCTCTGAGTCAGTACTAATCAAAGTGCTTCCCTGTGTGGGCACTCTGGGAAAGTGAAGAGGAATCTCTCAGTAAATAAATGAAGACCTAAAGACGCTCATCGTGGCTACAGAGCTACATCTGGAACAACAAACACAACCTACCCTGCAAGCAGCTCAGCACGCAGAGTGCTGCTCTGAGCAGTCTCCCTGGGGAAAAGTACCCCCTGCATCTCCTAATTAAAAAGCTATTGAACAGTGTAAAAACACAAATATTCCCCAACCAAGTTCCAGCCAAATACCCTGCACATTCCCTCTCCCCCAGCCTGATCCACACCAGGGATATCAAAGGCAGCAGTGGTCCTGTGTTTGCTCCACACACCACTACAGAGAGATGATCACTTAGCTTTTGTTTTGGTTCCAATTCATTTTTTTCAAGAAGCATAATTAAAAATTGCATTAATGCCACCAATTACGGCCTCCAAGGAACCAGAAACCCCATGTTACTGTGTGATGGAACACAACTGAGCTGCAAACATCCATTTGCCATTATAATACTCATTAATCCTGCCAAATACAACTCATTATGAGACTTCAGGAAAATCATCTCATAGGCAAACACAGCACAGAATCTATCTGTCACTGCATTCCTCACAGCACAAGTTGCAGGGGTGGAAATTGTTCAGTGTAGCTAATTTATGGAGCTGCAAACTAACCATTCATTTCTGACACGAGCCTGGAGGGTTCTGGAAGTGCACATGGACTTACTCTGCTGCTGGAACATCCCTTCAGCTGTGGCTCCTTCAAAAGGGAAGGTGTCCAGTAGAAGGTGGAGAAAGCACTGGGAGAAAAGGAAGACCTGACTTGAATGTTTGCTGGGCTCAGGGGCTTCCACCAGGTCAGGATGAATGACTCTTTTCTGCCTCATTTACAGTTTTGTCTTCTGATTTGGGCGAGTCCCGGGGGACAAACACAACACCTCCCTGCCCTGCTGCGAGGTGCTACAAAAGAAACCATTTGTTAACATTTCGGGTTGCTGTTGGCAGTGCTGTTACTTGATATCAATATTTACCCAGAATGGGGTTAGCACCACTTTGCTGTAGCTACTTTGTAGCAATGTTTTGAGTAAAAGGGTAAAAAATTGCAATTACCGGGGGTGGGGAGGTTGCATGGTGTTAAACTAAAATACACTCAACCCCATTGTCCTGCAGCCTGACTGAGCCCCAAGAGGAACTCTGCAGGCTCCCTGAGCTTTAGATGGAGCTGCTCCAACAGCAGCCATCAGCACACTGTCACCTGAGCTTCCCTGGCAGGACTCTCAGGACCATGTCTTGGAGCAGCGACTGCAACTCCTGGGACTTTCCCCAAGTTGCACCTGAAGCAGTGTTCCAACGGCTGCTGATCCCAACCAGCTGGGAAATGAATGGTAGGAATTCAGCAAGGTATCTCCTGATGGAAACTGTAAAACATCCTGCAAGCTGCAAGGTCCTTCACTCGTTAAACCAAGCAGTTGCTGCTCAACAAGGGTTCAAACCCTGCTCTTCCTCTGGTGAGTCATCTGTTCTGTGCAGCTTGCAGAACCAGGATGACTCAGAGGCATTGTCTGCTTTCTGCTGGGGTGACATCACGTAGCTAGAGCTCAGTGCTCAGATTTTCTGGTGGGAGAAGGAATAGAGAAGCAAATCATTCATAGATGGATCCATCTCTCTGTCCCACTGCCAGGAAGCCTCTCACAGAACTCCTGAATAAAGGACCATGCTTCTCTAAAAGATATGCTGCTGGATTCAGTGACACAGTCATTTGGAATTTCCATGCTCTGTGAGCAAAGATGCTGCCCAGACTGCAGGGATACCTTCAGCTTTCCAAGCTGTCCACTGGAAAAGGCTTGAGAAGAAGCTGAGGCATTCAGAGGGGGCTGCTTGAGGAGGATGGATAAGTTCCGAAAGAGCCATGGGCAGGTGGAGAGCTCCTTGTGGCACCCCAGCTGTCTTATGAAGACCTCAGTTCAGTTCAGAAACATTGTCAGAATTTTTCTCATGCAAACTGGAGGGATTCTTTGACTCCCCAGACTGCGTTGTTAGCTGTGCAGAGTGCTATCACTATTTGTAATATTTCAAAAATACAGAACAGTTCTGAGCTGAGAAGGAAAAACAACAACAAAAAGCAGAGCTATGCCTCATAGATACTTACACAATTAAATGAGTTCCTTGGGGAATCTAAAATATCCTTGCTCTTTGATGTCTGAAGTCAGGATTAGCGAAATCCAGGCTCCAGAAAATTTAAAGATAATATAGTTCTTCTCTTTTTAAAATAGCTCTTTGAGGTCACACTTAAAACTCATGCAGAGAACAGGGAGTCTTAAAGGAAGTCTCCTGCAATTCAGCATGCTCAGCATCTCTGAGGCTAGCAGGGATTCTGAGCAATACCCTGCTCCATTTAGAAAGGAGAGCTTGCTGTAACCAGGTGTTCCCATTTCTAACCAAAGCTCCCACAAGAGTAATTCTGCAGAGCACCTCTGGCAGTGCAGCCACCTGGCGCTTGTTCTGCATCCAGCTCTTCCTGGTGGCATCTCTCTGGGACAGGGACTCCACCTTCTTCAACAAGTTCCTCCACTGCTCAGTGCAGATATACTGAGGAATGGTGGGGGTAGAGCTGTCAACATTTTGTATTTATTTTCTTATCCAGATGTTTGTTTCCCGTTGCTTATTCATTCTGAGCATCCACAACCTGACACACAGGGGCTGGATCTGAGTAAATACCATTTTTCTAATGCAAATGTGTCAATGTAGGATATAGATTGTATAGATCACAGGTTAGATGATGGAGATAAATGACGGCCGTATCAATATAGAGGTAGAGATATCAATACAGAGATTGAGATATCAATATAGAGATCAAGATGACATAGATATAGATATAGATGATATAGACATAGACTTAGCTTTAGATTTAGGTTTGGGTTTAGACACATGCTGGGATGTGCATACCAATTTCCCCAAGTCAGTCTTGTTTAATCATATATAAAACCTCCCATGAGGTCAGGTGTGCCTTTGGTAGGCAACCCATGGATTTATGGATTGTCTCTCCCAGGTCCCTACCTCATTTCCCAGCTGCCTCCTAGCACCAGGAGTTTGCTCAGCATCCCAGACAGCTAATGATTTCCTCTGTGTGCCCTGTTGGTTCTCCATCTACATAAAAAGAGAGTCTTGGACACAGCAAGATCCTCACTTTCAGCTTGTTTGAGCCACTGCTGCTCAAAGTGCTACCTGAAAATGAATATCTGTGCAGTAATCCCTTCATTTATATTTGAGGAGTTTGGTAGTGATAGTCAACAGGAGTCTGCAAACCTTTAGCAAGTGATGGCTCCTTCTGAGCCTGGGAGCATAGAGCTTATCAACGCCTGATTACTGAAGCTTGAGTCCTCTCACCTCAGTGAAATAAGCAGAGGTGTAGCTCAGAGAGCCTAGAAAGCCTCTTGCTGGTGAAAGATGTGGAAAACCAAAGTAACAAACATATAGATCTGTCCATCTGGATGAATGAAACAGATATACTGGGGCTGGAGTAATGGGTGCCAGGTATTGATCACTGTGACTGTAATGAATTGTATGATCTATAAGACCATAATCCAGCTATTAATCTGCCTTTCAGGTCATAATCACATACGCTTCTGAGAGCTAAACTAATCAAACAGTAAGAGTCATCCAATTCAGGTTAAATTATTGAAATTACATACACATTAATGCCCTGCAATTACCAAATGAAGGATAACACTCAGTGTTTTAAATATGCTGTGCTAAGTTGAAAGTACAGGGGAGAGAACATCACTTACCTCCCTGCCCAGATCACAGCAGTGTGGACCAGCAGACACTAGCTCAGAAGGTTTCAAGATCTGTTCCCATCAGTTATCCTCACGTCAACACAGACACCTCAAGTGAACATCAGCACCAAGCCACACAGCTCCCATGCTGCTGCTCTCTCTGAGTTACATCCATTGCTGTCCTGTGGGCTGCCCAGCACAGCAAACTTAGTCATTGATGGCACTGCCCACTGCAGGAAAGGTTAAGCAGGCTTGTGGTGTACCCTGTGAGGAGTGCCAGTAGTGCAGGCAATAGGCAGGAATGTGTTGGCAGCTCCCCTGGTTATCAAGGAGAAGCACAACTGCAAAGAGAGCGCTGGAAAAGCAGGCAGACAGGCAAGCCCACTCCCTGTCCTTTGACTCCATCAGAGGTACAGCTGATGATACACTGGGCCTCGAATTTCAGTCAGGCTTCAGCTGCTGTGAACGTTTTACCGCAGTGTCACACACACTCTGGGCCCTTCCCACGCCTGTACCTTGCTCAGACATGGGAAAACCTGCAGCCTTTAGACACGTGTGAGGACATCCCAGCACAAAACCCATTTGCTCCTTTTTTTAATCTTTTGCTGCAATTTCACACCACAGTGTGCTGGGCCCAGCAGAGTATGCAGGAAAGGCTGAAATCCTGACATTGGG